>NC_056747.1:434765730-434870730 GCF_019279795.1 Protopterus annectens | reverse complement strand
TTGATTATATGTTTTTATATGGTCTGAAGAAGTGCCTCATAGCCACGAAAGCGCTTACTGTCAAAATATGTTTTTATGCATTCTCTAGATTGAAGCTATAGATTACTACCATGTTGGTTCTATTTGTTTTATCATTTACTATCATAATTGCTTACCTGCTGGACCAACTCATGGCTGAAAAAGTTTCTTAGATCAGTTCACTTTCCGGAGTAACAAAAGTAAACTAAAATAAGTAATGGTTATGCACTGTTGAATAAGATTGCTGCACTGCCAACTAACAGTGTTTGTAATGAAATGAAGAAAGACTGTTAATAAACATATTTGGTTGTACTTTGGTAAATCAATTATTAATCTTTTGTGTGCACATGTGTATGCACGCGAGCGTGTGTGTGTGTATGTATAAATTGTGTGTGTGTGTGTGTGTGTGTGTGTGTGTGTGTGTGTGTGTGTGTGTGGATTTCCTGCACAGCTGTCTGAATATTCTAGAAGTTTTACTGTACAAGATCGCAGTAGAATATGGATTGTGGAATTTACTTTTTCCCCACTGTAATGTGATCTTGGATTTAAAATCTATCTATCTATCTATCTATCTATCTATCTATCTATCTATCTATCTATCTATCTATCTATCATTCTATCTATCTATATGTATACATTTACAGTCTGAAAGTGTGGAGTTGGGGGAATAAGGTGGTCATATTAGGAGGAATACAAACCATCTGCAAAGAAAAAACAACTTAAATTTTGAAAATTATTTGAAGTTACCAGATGCCTTCTGTACTGACAACTGCTTACAACAGGCCCTCATTTATGTTATAGCATATGGTTTCACAAATATGTTCTTCTAAACACTCGTTATTTTGGCCATGGAATATCACACAGCCCTATAGATATCTTGCAAAAAATAGTATTATAAAAGCTGCCTAAACCAAATAATTTTATTTATTTTTTCCCCTGTTGAAATGAAAATGTTCGCTGAAATACACCAGCAAATAGTGGGGATAAGAAATAGCAAGTCAGTTTTGGTTTTAGTGTCCTTATCAGTTTAATCTTTTAGGGAATATTCCAAATATAACCTCCAGCAAAGACATAGGAAGTATAATGGACACAGTTTCTCATTTAGCTTGTGAATTTTATGGATTTTTTTCAGGTCTGAAATGTGTGTTCTATGCTGAGAAACTTTTCTAGTAGCATAAACAATAGGTGTCCCATTACCTGAGGGCATGACATTTTGAACCGCTGCTCCCATTCACAACCGGAAGCATCAGAAGTTATAAAGCAGCTCTTTCTCAAAATGCAATACTAATTTTTCTTTAACTTTTTATTGCATTTTAATTTCAGATAAAGAAAGAAAATAACACAATATATAAAACTCATCCATCAACTAAAACAATTAAACTATATACAGAGTCCATAACATAATATAATATTATACAAAATCATTAATATTTTTCTAATAAATCTTTAAGTTTTTGCCAATACAGTTTCTTGTGAGTGATATTCACAGTTCTATTATGTTTAGTTTGTAGTTCTTTGTTACATACACTTTTCACTAGACAAACAAAATCTGAAAAAGTGAGCAAGTTTTTATGTTTCAAATTCATTATAATTATCTTTCTGGCAATAGCCAAGATGGACCATAAGAGAGGCACCTGAGTTATAGAAACAGAATCTGGAATTGGCACATTAAATAAGATCAAAGCGTCTGTAATATTACAATTGTCTGACCATAAGGCTTTAGCAACATTTTTTAATTCTTCCCTAAATAGAACCATTTGACAATCCAAAATCATGTTACCAATCCATCACTAATTGACAATTACATCTCCAACATCTTATATTTCCATTTTTTACTACTACTTTTTTACTAAAATTGCTATTCCTTAAGTTATACTCATAACTAATAGTTAATTGCTGTTCTATGTGGCTTTAAAAACTTTGATGCAGAAATTTCATAGTAAACAATTTTCAACAGATAAAAAATACAGAATTATTTGCAGATTTTAAATATAAATTTTTATTGGCTTCTGAGACTATTCATTTGTTTATTTTTGCAGAATACTTCCAATGAGACACATCAAAGCCCACAAAATATAATTTTAATGTTTTATAAATTATTGACAAGTATGATTTATTTTTATGTTTCTCTATTAATCTGAAAGAAAAAAAAATATTTTAAGAATAGGATTATTATTCATAACCAAAGACATTTGCAAATTATCTACACATTTCTTTGAAATCAATATCCAACCAACTACTATTATTTATATTATAACTGTCTAGAAGCTTTTCTACTGAACTTTTTTATCAACATCCAAGAACTGAAAATAGAATATTAAGTTATTTTCCTAAAGATTAGATGTTATATGTATTATAGGATTCTAAGTTACCAGTAGTATAATCTATAGGGAATATTAAGAATTGCATATGCTTTGTCAGATAATTACTATCTATAATGATTTGAAAGTATCCAGTATTTTTGACAACAGAATTATAAACATTTCCATTTCTCTTATTCATACAGTTATCTTTTATAACCCAATATGTTATACTTATATTTGCTGGAATATCTGAATTTATTTCAGGAATAGCGTTTGAATCCAGAATTGTTTCATGTAAATATTTCCAGTTTGAACTATATGATGAATTTAACCAAAGACTCACAATGTTTAAAATAGCAGATTTAATATAAAGATCAGTATTAGGGAAACCAATGCAATTCTTATCCCAGCTCCTTACATGACAATCACATGATATTCTTGGTTTCTGTAGATACCACAAGATTTTTAACAATATAATGTTTAGTCTTTTTATGATTTTTTTGGATGGAGATATAAGCATCACTCGAACAGGATATAGTAATTTCGGTAAAATTATCATTTTTATCAATATAAGCTTGTCTTCCATTGAGAAGTACATTTTATTTCATGTTTCAATAAGCATTACTATATTATTAATTGTATTATTATAATTTAATAATATTTTTCTTTTTGTGTATTAGTTATATTAATTCCTAGATACTTAAGTTGTTTATTTTCCAAGTTAAATTCCTTATAATTTTGTAAGACAGAATATTTTTTTTACTTGTTAGTAATGTTTTAGTTTTGTTATGATTAAATTTTAAACCATATATTCAGTGAATTAATGTTTTCTAGTCAGCACTATTACTAGTAGTCAATAGAATATCTTCTGCATTTAATTGAACATTTAAGTTATATTTATCATTGATATAACATTTTATTTCTTTATCTCTGATATATACAGCAAATAGATATAATGCTAAAGCAAACAATAATGGAGAAACAGGACATTGTTGCTTAATTCCTCTTGGTATTTTAAAAAGAATTAGACATAAAAGAACCAATTGTAAGAAAAGAATAGATATTATTATACCATTTTATTATTTCAGTGAATTTTGCACAAAAATTGCATTCTTTAAGCAGTTTTTGTAAATATGCCCAATTGGTTGAATCAAAAACCTTGTCAATATCTAAGCTCAGTACTGAGAATTCTTGTTCTTATTTCTACTAGCAATATCTATTGAATTCATAAGTCTAATGATAATATCTTGGACCTTTCTTCCCAAAATGAAACTAGTTTGATCAGCATTAATTACATTTGGCACTATAGTATTTAATCTTTTTGTCAGTATAGCCATTAAAATGTTGTAGTCAACATTTAATAAAGAAATAGGATGATATGAGGTTCATAGTTTAGTATCTTTATCTGGTTTCAAAAAGGAGTCATTGAATATTTCCATGAAGTTGGGATATTAAAAGAATCAGTGACTTTATTAAACATATTTAACACAATACTTCTTACATTATACAGAATTATTTTATAAATTTCTTAAATCTAAACATCTAAACCAGGGGCCTTATTATTTTTTTTTAATTCTTTATCGGCACTTTTAGTTCCCTAATAGTTATGGGGTTATCTAATATAACATTTCCTTCTTTTGTTACTTTTTGTTTTATATTATTTTTAAAGAAACTGTTATGTTATTATTATCTAATGATTAACTGCTGTTTTTAATTGTTTTTCATAATGTCTCCTAATTGCTTCTAAAATATTCTTTAGATCTATTGATTTTTAGATTTATTGCCTATATGATATTCCATTTCTTTTATATGATTTATATTATTTAATACTTTTGATCTGGTTGCTAATCTTAGCACATTCTTGGGATTTACAATATAAGTTTGCAACTTTAATTTCTCCATGTTTATTGATATTTTATGATTCAGAATTCCTATGTATTTTTGATTTAGTGTTTTAAGTTCTATATTTGTATCTTTGTCAGAAGGATTCATTTTTAATTTAAGGGTATCAATTTTTGTTTGAAGTGTATTTAATTCATTTTCCAATTCTTTCTTTTTAAATAAATACCAACTCTTTATTCTACCATACATATAGGCTTTTAACATGTCCCATAAAATAACATCTGAAACCTCTCCATTGTTATTAGTATACATAAATAACTTCAATTCTTTTAGAAACCATTCATTAAATCCTTTAATTTTAACAATATATGCTGGTATGCTTTGCCATAATATTAATTCACTAGGTTTTGGATTGATTTTTAAAAGTAATGGCATTATGGTCAGACAATGGACAAGATGTTATTAATACTTCATGAACTTTAGAATATAACCCATTAACTACAAAAACTTTATCTAAGTTTGGTGCCAAATCTGTATGAATAATGAGTATAACTTAAGGAATTTGTCAGTCTCAGTTCTTGAATATCTTTAAGATTCATTATAATATAATTTAACTGTTAGCAGTAGCTGTTATTTTACGTTTCTTAACCTTAGCGGTATCTTTCTCTAAAGGAATATAGTTAAAATCTGCAAATGAAAGGATTTCACCCTTCACATGTAATGTTATAATGTCCAGATACTTCTATGCTATTTTTGAACCAATTCCAAGGATCAGAGAAAAAATTTGCTGTTCCAAAAAACACACACATAACACAATCACACCAAACACCTTCAAAACCTACACTAAACTAACATACACCACTATCTATGCACTATCCTTAACCCAGCCCTAACCCTAAAGTCCATCACTACCGCACACTTACCTGACCCTCGCCCTAACCCTAAAGTCCGTCACTATCGCACACTTACTTGATCGGCGCCCTAACCCTAATGTCCATCACTACCACACACTTACCTGACCCACTTCCTAAGCCTAAAGTCTGTCACTATCGCACACTTACCTGACCCACCCTAACCCTAAAGTCTGTCACTACCCATTCATACACTTACCTTGACCCGGTCCAAAAATTCCGAAGCCGCCCTGGGAAAGAATTTGGGTTTCCGCAGGTTCGACATTCTCACCCTTCGAACTACCAAGTTCGGCCTTCCGGTATTCGGCATTCTCACCATTCGATTTCGGGATAAGAACCCATATGTTCTTATATTATTCCTCCTGGACCTGCATTCAAGGTTATCTACTTTGTCCAAATGGAGTGTTTTGTTTCAGCAGGAACTCCACTTGACTCTCACTTTCAATTAGTCTGCCATCTACATCATTCAGTAACTCTTCTATAGAAATTATTTGATCTGCATGTTTTTAATTATTTCATTCAATAAGACTATTTGCCTCTTATTTTCTTGTTTTATTGTATCAGTTTTATTCTCCAGCTTGTCTGTTTTAACTGATATCTCCATCATGCTGGCAACATGAGTCTGTAGTTCCTTTTTCATTCCATTCTCCTGTGTGGAAGCTTTCAGTTGACTCATGACTGCACTTGTTTAGATGAACTTCTAACAGGATTAAAGCAACCAGAAATCTTCAAAACTCAGTTTTCTTACTGAATTGTCTTCTCTTTCTATTCCTTATTATATAAATTTTTGTTTTGAATATAGTTTATTGATTACAAATTAAATAATCCTGTCAAGAAACTGAAAAAAGCAGAGCAGAAATGTTATGCTAAGTGCTTGGCATCCCCGTTAAGCCCCTGAATTTGATGCATTTCAAAGGACTGTTAATCATCTCACTTTAATCCATCTATCCATCCTTTCAGCCTTCCATCCATCCATCCAGAACCCTTTTTTCATTTTTGCACATGGGGTTGGGGTTGGGGTTGGAATGCCAGGTCAACAGTAACCATCATCTTCAGGCAACTCTCATACCACTGGGTAGCTAGCCCTGCTACAGATGCTCTTATGCACAAGACAAATCCATGCACACTCAACCTATGGACAGTTCTGAGTATGCAGTTCACCAAATACATGTCTTTGGAATGGGGTGGAAATTGGAGCAGCAAGAGAAAACCTACATGAACCATGGGAGGGCATGCAGATTTCATAGGTTCATTGGTTCATAGATGCATACTAGCCTAATGAATAGTGGGGCTTTTTTAAGCCTAGACATGTATACAAAATCTCTGACAAGTTCTGGTACCCTTGATAAGTCTAAGCAAAGGCTTGGAGGTGAAACATTTACAAGCTGGGGCTGGGGAGATAAACCATTTACAGAATGCCTGTGTCCATTAGAGACATAGGTGCCAAACCAGGGATGAATGTCCTATTCCCCATCCAATTGTCCAGGTATACACTTGAATTGGGTTAGACAAGAACTCTGGTTCACATGGATGGGGATTTATTCCAGAGAAAGGGTAGTCTCTAGGATACATACCTGTCTCTACAGCAGGACCAGTTTATATCATAGGCAAGGTTTAAGTTTTTAGAATGTATACACATATATGGATCCACTTAAATTGATCAAATACCATTTATGTCGATGTGCATAATGTTGAAACAAATTGATTGACATTATGAATGTTGACACACTATTACACATGTGCCGAGAATTAATCTTGGCTCATACAAAACTTAAAAAAAAAAAAAGCACAAAGAAAGCATTATTTTTACAGGGGGGCTGCACCCTTTTCTATAGTGATCAAATGAACAGGAGAGGCATGATTTTGATGCGCAATCTTATGCCACTTAAACGGGAAAGGGTCACCTTGAACAGAAAAGAAAAAGATAGTAGAGGAGGGGGCACATGCAATATATTGTAATTATTATCTAGTCCATGTGTCTCTAAAGACTGATGCAACAGATAATCAGAGTAGAATGTGTCAATGCAATCCACAGAATTATTCAGAACGAAATTGGACAGGTCAAAACAGGATGATGGGGAAAGTAAGGATGAAGGGGACGTAGAATGTCAAATGTACTTGAAGGACAGATTAAACTGGCTTACTCTTTTTTTTCTGTCAAGCTAATGGCTTCCCAGTCCAAAGACAACCACAAGGCATTCTTTAGCTATGTCCACAACATCAAAGACAATACTCAACTGTGTGCAGAGCTCATTGAAAATGGAGCCACCTATACAGAGCCAGAAGATATAAGCAAACCTACTGGCAAAGAAATTCAGCTCTGACTTTACACCTCTTTACCCCTCAGCCTCCCCACAGGAAATACCATCAAATATAACTCGCCCAACTTTCACTATGGAATAAGTCCTCAATGCTCTAAGGCCAAGAACACTGCATCAATGGACCCTGACAATATCCCAGGCTGCTTTGTACATACAATGAAACACAATATATTAGGCCTTCTGGAATCACTTCTTAATCCTAGCCTCCAAACAGGCTGCGTGCCTCATGAATGGAGAATGACAACCTTCATGCCTATGAACAAAGGTGGGCCATCTGTAGACCATGGAAATTACAGACCCATAAGTCTCACTAGTCTCATATGCAAAGCCATGGAAATAACCATTAATGGCATAGGAAACTTCCAGACACTGTACTCAACCAAGTTTGGTTTCAGCAAGGGCAGGTTGTGCCTACTTAACCTGGTGGACCTCTTTGAGAAGTTCACCAAAGCAATGGATGAGGGCAAACCAGTTCACATTGCCTATCTTGACCTGGCCAAGGCATTTGATACAATACTCCACTCAGGCATTGTTGACAAACTCAGGAAGTTAGGCATAAACTAACCTTTATGTCATCCAGTGCACAGCCAGTTGCCTCACAGACAGAACTCAGGAATTTAAAATTGGGGAGTCCAACTATGCAAAGAGACCTATCTCAAGCATAGTCCATCAGGGAGTGGTCCTGGGACCACTCCATTTATTCAGTACTTCTCTGAAGCCAAGGCCAATATCAAGGGCCTCTGGCTGACCAAATTTGTCGATGTTTGCAAATTTGGAGCAGTCATACAATCCCCAGCTGACACTAATGTTCTCCAAAAAGGGCTGACAGAGTCAAATAACTAGTGTTAGAGCCATGGACCAAAACTAAATGATAAGAAATTCATAATAGTATTGTGCAGGAGGTTGCCCCCCCCCCCCCCCAAAAAAAAAACTAACATATTGACAACACATCCCTAAGAGTCGACTCAGTAGTCAGGGACTTGGGGACACTCAAACATTAATCTAGGCTTTGACTATCATGTTTCTATGGTAGTGATAAAAGTGTTCTGTGTTGTGCAACTTATAAACAAAGGTATGGCATCTAGGTCCATGGAGGTCATTGTTCCACTGTATTCAGTGCCCATCAGACCTATCATTGAGTACAATGCCCCCTTTGGTATGTATCTAACTAGGCATATTCAACAACTGGAACATCCCCAGATGTTCCTCACCAAATGCAAACAGGGTGCAAGTAACATGCCCTAAATAGATTGCCTCAAAGCCCTATTCTTGCATTCTGTTTCCTACAGGGTGTTGAGGGGAGATTTATATCTGGTATAACAAATAGAACAGAATTACTCATTCTAAAGACATAAATCCTGCCTGTGACAGAATTGGATGTGCTGGAGAGACAGGTATATATCCCAGAGACCACCTCTTCTCTGAACAGGTTCCCCATCCTCATGAACAGAGTTCTTCCCTAACCCAATTCAAGTGTAATTTGAACAACTGGATGGAGAACAGAAAACTCATCCCTGGTTTGGCACCTATGTCTCTAATGGACACAGGCAACCTGTAAATGGTTAATCTCCCATGCCCCTGCTTGCAAATGTTTTTTTCTGCCAAGCACCTGCTAACACTGTCAAAGGTAGTAGAACTTGTCAGAGAGTCGGGATGTATGGCGAGGCTTAAAAAGGCCCTAGTGATTGCTAGCCTAATACACACCTATAAATCTATGACCTTATAATGTAATGAACTTTCAGAACTGGCTGAGTATTTTAGCACTGAGTTTTCACCTACCTTCCTTCTATTGTTCTGTCACGTTCTTGCAATGCAGTACTTCTTAAAGGAAGTGATAAGGATACAGGCAGGCTGTCAAAGACAATGCAAAAGTTGACAGTGCAACACTTTCTGTCTTATCATTAGGTATGGATGGCTTTCAGGTGATATATTCTTGACAGCTGTCAAAGACAGTAATCACTCCTCCATTACAACATGTTGTAAAGGGACCTGGATGATGTAATTGGCCTTACAATGAGGAACTTAAATCAGGCTTGTCAGATGTAATGGATGAACATTGCATCATGGTGACTTGAGATTATTTGAAAGGTAAAACAAATGCAGGCAGTTCAGAACCTGTAGCCCAGTTAAGTTCTTTACCCCACCCTATGTGATGCTAGGAGCTACATAAAAGGCCAACATCTTCTCAACAGTTAGACTGATCTGATTTTTACCTCTTCCTATGGAGGTCTGTTTAGCATAGTTCTCAACTGTCCCTGATCTCATAGAATGTCCCTGATTATGTCTAATTTTTTGTTACTTCCTCTTAAAAAGAATGGTTTTACAGCAAAATACAGAGGACTGCAATCACTAAATAATAAGAGAAATTTGAATTTCATACTTCACACCCTACAGAAAATACAGGCTATTGCAGATCATGCTATTTTAGCAAGTTTCTAACTATACAAGAACAATATTTAAATTTGTTTCTGATTTTAGGCCTTTGACCCTCATTATATATATTGGCTTTGTCCCTGATTCCTTTTTTTATATTGCATAATAAACATTTATTAACTTTCACATCCTTACATACATTTATATAATCCTCATGTATGATGTATTTTTGCTACATCAGTGGTGTGCACTTGACACCTTTACTATTGTCCTTAAAAAAGCATGCAGCTTGACATTGCTCAAACATATGTTCATAGTATCACAAATCGCTGCATGATTCCGTTTCCTTAATTGTACAATTAAACTTAGAAAACTCACATTTCAACCACAATAGCACCGCCATGAAATAAATGAAACTCTTTACATGATAATCATGTTGAAATTGGCTATCGGATTTATTCCAGAGAAAGGGTAGTCTCTAGGATACATACCTGTCTCTACAGCAGGACCAGTTTATATCATAGGCAAGGTTTAAGTTTTTAGAATGTATACACATATATGGATCCACTTAAATTGATCAAATACCATTTATGTCGATGTGCATAATGTTGAAACAAATTGATTGACATTATGAATGTTGACACACTATTACACATGTGCCGAGAATTAATCTTGGCTCATACAAAACTTAAAAAAAAAAAAAGCACAAAGAAAGCATTATTTTTACAGGGGGGCTGCACCCTTTTCTATAGTGATCAAATGAACAGGAGAGGCATGATTTTGATGCGCAATCTTATGCCACTTAAACGGGAAAGGGTCACCTTGAACAGAAAAGAAAAAGATAGTAGAGGAGGGGGCACATGCAATATATTGTAATTATTATCTAGTCCATGTGTCTCTAAAGACTGATGCAACAGATAATCAGAGTAGAATGTGTCAATGCAATCCACAGAATTATTCAGAACGAAATTGGACAGGTCAAAACAGGATGATGGGGAAAGTAAGGATGAAGGGGACGTAGAATGTCAAATGTACTTGAAGGACAGATTAAACTGGCTTACTCTTTTTTTTCTGTCAAGCTAATGGCTTCCCAGTCCAAAGACAACCACAAGGCATTCTTTAGCTATGTCCACAACATCAAAGACAATACTCAACTGTGTGCAGAGCTCATTGAAAATGGAGCCACCTATACAGAGCCAGAAGATATAAGCAAACCTACTGGCAAAGAAATTCAGCTCTGACTTTACACCTCTTTACCCCTCAGCCTCCCCACAGGAAATACCATCAAATATAACTCGCCCAACTTTCACTATGGAATAAGTCCTCAATGCTCTAAGGCCAAGAACACTGCATCAATGGACCCTGACAATATCCCAGGCTGCTTTGTACATACAATGAAACACAATATATTAGGCCTTCTGGAATCACTTCTTAATCCTAGCCTCCAAACAGGCTGCGTGCCTCATGAATGGAGAATGACAACCTTCATGCCTATGAACAAAGGTGGGCCATCTGTAGACCATGGAAATTACAGACCCATAAGTCTCACTAGTCTCATATGCAAAGCCATGGAAATAACCATTAATGGCATAGGAAACTTCCAGACACTGTACTCAACCAAGTTTGGTTTCAGCAAGGGCAGGTTGTGCCTACTTAACCTGGTGGACCTCTTTGAGAAGTTCACCAAAGCAATGGATGAGGGCAAACCAGTTCACATTGCCTATCTTGACCTGGCCAAGGCATTTGATACAATACTCCACTCAGGCATTGTTGACAAACTCAGGAAGTTAGGCATAAACTAACCTTTATGTCATCCAGTGCACAGCCAGTTGCCTCACAGACAGAACTCAGGAATTTAAAATTGGGGAGTCCAACTATGCAAAGAGACCTATCTCAAGCATAGTCCATCAGGGAGTGGTCCTGGGACCACTCCATTTATTCAGTACTTCTCTGAAGCCAAGGCCAATATCAAGGGCCTCTGGCTGACCAAATTTGTCGATGTTTGCAAATTTGGAGCAGTCATACAATCCCCAGCTGACACTAATGTTCTCCAAAAAGGGCTGACAGAGTCAAATAACTAGTGTTAGAGCCATGGACCAAAACTAAATGATAAGAAATTCATAATAGTATTGTGCAGGAGGTTGCCCCCCCCCCCCCCCAAAAAAAAAAACTAACATATTGACAACACATCCCTAAGAGTCGACTCAGTAGTCAGGGACTTGGGGACACTCAAACATTAATCTAGGCTTTGACTATCATGTTTCTATGGTAGTGATAAAAGTGTTCTGTGTTGTGCAACTTATAAACAAAGGTATGGCATCTAGGTCCATGGAGGTCATTGTTCCACTGTATTCAGTGCCCATCAGACCTATCATTGAGTACAATGCCCCCTTTGGTATGTATCTAACTAGGCATATTCAACAACTGGAACATCCCCAGATGTTCCTCACCAAATGCAAACAGGGTGCAAGTAACATGCCCTAAATAGATTGCCTCAAAGCCCTATTCTTGCATTCTGTTTCCTACAGGGTGTTGAGGGGAGATTTATATCTGGTATAACAAATAGAACAGAATTACTCATTCTAAAGACATAAATCCTGCCTGTGACAGAATTGGATGTGCTGGAGAGACAGGTATATATCCCAGAGACCACCTCTTCTCTGAACAGGTTCCCCATCCTCATGAACAGAGTTCTTCCCTAACCCAATTCAAGTGTAATTTGAACAACTGGATGGAGAACAGAAAACTCATCCCTGGTTTGGCACCTATGTCTCTAATGGACACAGGCAACCTGTAAATGGTTAATCTCCCATGCCCCTGCTTGCAAATGTTTTTCTGCCAAGCACCTGCTAACACTGTCAAAGGTAGTAGAACTTGTCAGAGAGTCGGGATGTATGGCGAGGCTTAAAAAGGCCCTAGTGATTGCTAGCCTAATACACACCTATAAATCTATGACCTTATAATGTAATGAACTTTCAGAACTGGCTGAGTATTTTAGCACTGAGTTTTCACCTACCTTCCTTCTATTGTTCTGTCACGTTCTTGCAATGCAGTACTTCTTAAAGGAAGTGATAAGGATACAGGCAGGCTGTCAAAGACAATGCAAAAGTTGACAGTGCAACACTTTCTGTCTTATCATTAGGTATGGATGGCTTTCAGGTGATATATTCTTGACAGCTGTCAAAGACAGTAATCACTCCTCCATTACAACATGTTGTAAAGGGACCTGGATGATGTAATTGGCCTTACAATGAGGAACTTAAATCAGGCTTGTCAGATGTAATGGATGAACATTGCATCATGGTGACTTGAGATTATTTGAAAGGTAAAACAAATGCAGGCAGTTCAGAACCTGTAGCCCAGTTAAGTTCTTTACCCCCACCCTATGTGATGCTAGGAGCTACATAAAAAGGCCAACATCTTCTCAACAGTTAGACTGATCTGATTTTTACCTCTTCCTATGGAGGTCTGTTTAGCATAGTTCTCAACTGTCCCTGATCTCATAGAATGTCCCTGATTATGTCTAATTTTTTGTTACTTCCTCTTAAAAAGAATGGTTTTACAGCAAAATACAGAGGACTGCAATCACTAAATAATAAGAGAAATTTGAATTTCATACTTCACACCCTACAGAAAATACAGGCTATTGCAGATCATGCTATTTTAGCAAGTTTCTAACTATACAAGAACAATATTTAAATTTGTTTCTGATTTTAGGCCTTTGACCCTCATTATATATATTGGCTTTGTCCCTGATTCCTTTTTTTATATTGCATAATAAACATTTATTAACTTTCACATCCTTACATACATTTATATAATCCTCATGTATGATGTATTTTTGCTACATCAGTGGTGTGCACTTGACACCTTTTCCCTTACTATTGTCCTTAAAAAAGCATGCAGCTTGACATTGCTCAAACATATGTTCATAGTATCACAAATCGCTGCATGATTCCGTTTCCTTAATTGTACAATTAAACTTAGAAAACTCACATTTCAACCATGCTAACAGTACGCCATGAAATAAATGAAACTCTTTACATGATAATCATGTTGAAATTGTCATCCCCCTAGTCTATCTGCTTAAACATACATTCATTATTACTATGAAAAGTATCAGCTGTGAAGTTTATTCATGGCTAAACTCTAAGTTAGATTTACACCTCTCTTATTTTAGTTTAATACACACTGATCACATTTTTTCAATTGCTTCTGTTGAGTGACTTTTTTGTATTATGAATCTTTAATTCCACATTTTAATGCTCTGTTACAATTTTCGTTCTCCTTTGTTCAATTGCCTTTCCATTTTTCAGTTTCTGGTAATTACCTTTTTAGCTACTGATAACAATAATGATAATAGGATCTTCACATGTACCCATCCAAGCAAAAATATATCCATGTTTAAATGCATCTGTCCCGGTCCCCTTCAATAAACCCACCACATCAAATGATATTTGACAACCTTTATTAAACTTTCATAAACATAACTGCATTGCACAACATTTACATTTTTTAATCACAGCATGAACATCCATATAACAATTTACTAGGGTAGTGTAACCTCGCTCACCCTCAACAAATTAGCGGTGTTCTCCCCTTCACTCGCTTACTTTTACATGTCAAGTACCATCCTCTCTTCCGCTCACTTGCTTACTTATCAAGCAGTGTCCCATTGCTCACTTTCATTTCCCAACTCATTGAATTAAACATCCAATCCCAGAGGGGGGAAAAGAAGAGGGACAAGCCTGCCCCCCCCTCTCCACCAAAACAACAAATGTATAAAAATAATCACATAGTCCTCCATTTTACTAAAAGAGGGAGTGAGGGCTGGTATTAATTTCACCCCCAAATCTGATCCCTTACCCACTCACACTCGCAGAAAACTAGTTAAGCACCTCCTTGCACTTGCCTCATTTCCACCCAACTCTCCTGCTTTCCCAGTTTAACCCTTCCATACCCACCACACTGACTTTCTTCCACTACCACCTTAATTCCCATTACTATTCTTACCTGACCCTCATTTGAAGATGTCCCTGGACAAATTGGTTTGTTCCCAAACCTAATTTCTTTTCCTACTGTTGTTTCCAATAACATGTTATCATCATTTTTAATGTCATTTAGTCCTTTACATTCCCAGAAAACAAGTAGACGTAGCACCCCTCCCCCACAGATTACATGGCAATGTTTATTTTTCCTAACTAACGCTTTTTCTTTTGCTGTCTCATAGTATCTTTTTACTTTTCTGCTTTATTTTCTCCCAAAATTCTACTTTAGGTTCATAAATGTATGCTTGACCTAAATATAGTATCAGTAGGACTGTAAACGTTTTCATAGCTTTTAGTTTGCTGTCTATGTCCATTGAAAGAAGCTTCCATGTGTTATTTTTATAATTTTTTTGTATAGCTTCCTTACACTTTCTTTTAGATATTTTCAGATGTTAACCAAATTCCTGAACATTTCATCTTAATTAATATAATGACTCCTATCTTTCTTTTGTTTGCTAAGCCTGCATAGTAACCTTCCATAGCACTCTGTCTAGTTAACCTTTCATACCCTTGCCTATTCAAGTGTGTTTCCCGCAGTAATATTGTTGGGCCTCTGATCTGCTAATATATGCTAGTATCTTCTTTGTCTTGCCTGCATCTGCTCATCTATTTATGTGCCACAATATAATCATTTTCCTCAGTCATACAATTTAGTATATTTTTCCATTTGTACTGGTCTTTTGCTTCTGTGCTGTCCTATTTACCAAGAATATCCCCTGTACACAACGTAACTGATTCCTATTTTATAACTTTCCTCAGCATTCTGGACTTCAGATACAACATTTATATGATCCTCCTCCCTCCCTCTCTCTAATATTTACAAACATCTTTAAACAAATTAAAATTATATTTATAACAGAGATTTCTGTTACTTCTTCCCAATAACGAGCTTTTTCTCTTGACAGGCAGTATTTTTCTGCCTCCCTCCTTTTCTTTTTTTTAAACTGGATACTCATATACATTCGCCAAAAATGTTCCTCTCCTTCTCCATTGGATCATAGGCATATCCCTTCTACTTATGCCATCATTTTGTTAATTTCTTCCTACTGTTCATGGGGGATTGATGCTAAATATAGTCCCTTTAGGGGTTAATGAAACCTGGATGAATCTGATCTATGATACATCAAATGTTATTTCAAAGGACAAGATAGCATTACAGTTGTCCCTCCACCAAAACAGAACTGTGTGCTTTCAAAAACTTGGTAAAACTAGAGTAGAGTGGAGCCATTGTAACAAAACAGTGGTATATAACTGCACTGCAGACAATTCGGGTTGTGTAACAGATTTCTCACCTATAAAAAGACTTGTTCAAAACTCTATAGCTAACTTTTCCCAGAAAATAGAACCTGTCTATTGGAAAATATTCCAAGGACTGCAGGATGCCGGGGATCGCTTCAGGTCTATCAACATCACCATTAAAGTAGAAAATTGTTATTTTGTGTGCAGAAGAAAAGCATATAAATGGCTACTAGGAAACTGGTCTGGCAACTGCTTCCTGGGCTACCTAGTCCCAGCTATTCGACATGTATCTGCATTACCTAAAGGAAAAATTCAGAACGTTCGAGAGGTCAAGAAGCCTACCAATCCGGTAGGTCAAGTTGATGCTTCATGGATCTATCACCATGATTTAGCTCATGCTGGCACCAAAGGACTGTCCCATAAGGACTTGGGTGATGACGTCATATCATGGGCTGGTATAATTCCATCATACGGGGCAGTGAAATCAATTTGGGAACTGAGAAAGCTATCTAAATTGCTTGAAATATTAAGCAATGCTACATTTTCTGCATAAAAAAAATGTATTTGCAAATCTTTAAAGCAGACAGGTGCAGAAAAATGAAAGAAACACTGCCAAAACAGGAAAAATCTGTTATGGGCCCTTTTGTTGGCAGTATTTCATTCAGTTCCTGACCGCTGCAGCTTGTTCTCAATTCAGATCCGAGTCACGGCACCAATTGTTACGTTACACATTACCTTGAAAATGAAAACAAATACAGTTCTTTCTCTCTTTCAGTGGTATTTATTAACTACAGTACACAAGTGTAGGAGCCTCATGGAAAGCACCAGGGAGACTCCCAGAACAAATGAATAAACAAGCTTATATACTGGTGATATTGCTGACAGTACAAAAATATAAAAATGAACCAATTAGATCATTATACAGGGCAATTAACCAATTAAAGGTTTACCCATAAACATGAGGCAGTTCACATCATCATATCTCTAGGCAGAGAAAGAAAATCGGACACACTTCCATATAAGGCATATTTCCTGCTTTCAAGCAGACTCTTGTTTTTAGTATTTTTCCATTGCTCAGAGTTCATTCAAAGTTCACAGTACACAGTACATTTTAATACATACAGACTGTCAAATACTCAATTCCCTCAAACACACACTTTGGCTGTTCATATTCTACATGTCCCAGGCAAGTATGTCCCTAGCTTTAAGCAGCATTCTGCCATCACCCAGAATGATGCACCTACACAAACAGAAAATGATTGACTTTAACAATTGGCTTAATTTCTGCAACCTCGAAACACTTGATCCCCCCCATCCAGGGGGATCCAGTACCTGACAGCCTTGGAAGATATGATCAACAGACCATGATGCTTTGCCAGAGATGGCCTGCATCTGTCTAACCAGGGCTTTAGGCTTCTGTCAAAGGCTCTTGCCTCCCCTGTAGTGCCTTTTTAGGAAAAGTGATGAGGTTAAAACTACCAACATAAAAATTTCAACAAAACACAAATTAAAGGTCATGCTGCTAAACGCTAGGAGTCTAAACATGAAACTGCGCTCATTGCAAGCATTCATAACCCTGGAAAATGCTGACATCTGTGCAGTCACAGAAACCTGTTTCAAAGCTGCAGAGAGCACACCAGCCTTACCTGGTTACTCATCCTATCATACATTCAGACCCCAAACTGTAGGCAGTAAAGCCAAAGGAGGTGGAGTTTCAGTACACATTAAAGACATATACACCTCCAGGCTGGTCAAACAGTATGACGCACAGGAGACACTCCAGGTGCAGTTAACCATTGATAAGACCCCTAGTCAAATCATAGCTAGCTTATCAGCCCCCCAAATCTGACTAAAGATGCCCGATCCAGATATTTGGACCGGTTTCAATCTATCAAGATTCAACCCTTTACTCTGATCCTGGGTGACTTTAACTTCCTAAACATAGACTGGAAGAACTACTCATGGCAGAACACAAATGCCCAGAGATTCCTTGATTTTGTCAATGCAAATGCCTTGGAACAGCTAGTCGATACCTCCACAAGTGGTGATAATATCTTGGACTTAGTATTAACCAACATGACTAATCACTGCAGCATCCCTATAGTATCATCCTCCCTGGTAAGATCCAACCACAAAGTGGTCACTTTCTAAGTCACCATCTCCCTCACCCCCCCTGTAGCTAGGATCAGACATAAAATCTTCACCAAAGATGATTACAGTCTCCTGAAGGATGGTATAAACAGCTTCACAGCCCCATCTCCCTCTGAAGGAACTGGCAAAAACATCCAAAACTACATCAAAGCACTATACGAGCATTTATATAGATGCATGGAATCAGGACTACCTGACAGGGCTAAATCATTTTCTGCAAGGAACAGTAAGCCTGTCTGGTGGACATCTGCAATAAATAAACTCTACAACAAAAGGAAAAAATTGCTGTCCAAGACCAAGAAGGAGCAGATCCCCAATTGGAAGCAATGTCTCCTTAGCCTGAACAAGCAAATAAGAGCACTAGTGAAATCCTCCAAAGCAAACTTTGAGTCCAAATTGGCCACATCTATTAGAGACAATCATAAGGCCTTCATCACATATGTCTGCAACCTCAAAGGAAGCACCCAGATCTGTTCAGAACTGGTGGTCACATAAACAAATGCTGTAGATATAACAAACTTGCCTGGGCTGATAGATTCAGCAATAACTTTACCCGTCTATCCTCACCATCAATAAATCAAGAAATCCTCAGTACCTGCCCCCTTCCCCTTATATCTAGGGAACAGGTCATCACTGCTCTCTCAAAGGCAAAAAATATAGCCTCCATGGGACCTGATAACATCCCAGGCTGCATCCTACATGAAATCAGGCAGGAACTTGCAGCACCATTAGGCACCCTATTCAACCAAAGCCTGAGTACAGGCTTCATCCCAGCTGAGTGGAGGACAGTCACTGTTATCTCTTTACACAAAGGTGGAGTGTCCACTGATCCAGGAAATTATAGCCCCTCAGCCTAACTAGCCTGATCTGCAAGGCCATGTAACGGATTATCATGGACTTCATTAAGAAGAACATTGGCAACCTCAAAACACTTTATCCCACACAGTTTGGCTTCATCAAGGGGAGGTCATGTCTGTTAAATTTGGTCGACTTCTTTGAGACAGTCACAAAGCCATGGATGAGGGGAAGACTGTGCACACTGCCTACTTTGACTTGGCCAAAGCCTTTGACACTATTCCCCACTCGGGCATAACAGATAAACTCTCTCAATTAGGCATCAATCCATATGTTACCAGTTGGGTAGCAAACTGGCTCACTGATAGAACCCACGTAGTCAAAATAGGGGCATTGAGTGCTGATTTGTCTAAACATGGGCTAAACTCTTGGTTAGTCTTATAAGAGAATCAGGGCCAATAGCCTATTAACCTTCTATGATCAAAAACAGTGTCTTCTGTTATCAGAAGAGTTTTGAAATGACAACATGAATAAAGTTGACAGCATTCAATGAAATACAGCTTTAAATAGTGCCTTGTTTTAACAATTACAAACAGACAAAACCAGAAGTAGCAGAACCGAAGGACCAAATTGGTAAACAACAAATACAGCAGCTATGAAACCCAAAGGATCCCCCACGACAGAGTATGAATAAAATCTTTAATAACCAGGATAAGCTCTTTTGAGTAATCCAACTCTTTTTCAAATCCAAGTACAAAACATAATGAAACACAAACCTATTTAAAACCACATTCAACCAGTAAAAATACAATACAGCACACACCCTCTAGAGGGACCACTCAATTCCATTTCCTAATTTTTCTTAACATGCTGTGGTGAGCATAATGCACTGGCACAGCATGTTAAGAAAAATTTGAGACATACTTTTAAATTTATGGTCCTGCAGTTATGTGCTTTAACCAGAAGATGGGGCGATATTTCCCTCAAAACAGAATAGGTTGAAGTAAACTGGATTGCAGATCTGCAGGCAGATGGTGAGACAGGGCTTAATAGTGCTTTACCACTAAAGCCTGTTCTTAGAGGGTGTAGACCCTGCAAATTGAATTGATTGGTCCCTCTAGAGGGTGTGTGCTGTATTGCATTTTTACTGGTTGAATGTGGTTTTAAATAGGTTTGTGTTTCATTATGTTTTGTACTTGGATTTGAAAAAAAGTTGGATTACTCGAAAGCGTTTATCCTGGTTATTAAAGATTTTCTTCAGACTCTGCCATGGTGGATCCTTTAGGTTTCATTGCTGCTGTTTTAGTAATTAGGGTAATTCAGATGTAATAGATTGCAGCTTCCAAATCTTTACTTACCTCCTAGAAAATTATGAGATCTAAACTGAAAGGCCACAACTGTACTGCTCATGCTATCAAGTACTGCACGAATCTTTACTTACCTCCTAGAAAATGTTACACAACAGCATTAACATCAGCCATAAAAATGTACCTTTTACATTTTTTGAAAAGATTATTTTTATAGAGACCAACATTAAACATAACTCTTCTTCACAACGTTTTTCAAGTTTTGTGAGAAAAGCTTATTGCTGTATATTCATTTTAATTAAAATATAGCAAAATTGTACAACCTCCAAAACAAAGATAAACTTTTACGAGATCCACAAAAGATGTCATACATTTTTCCAAAGTTTAAAGACAAACAACTTACAATTTCCTCAAAGTAAATGATAAATTCATCAGTTGGAACTCCTTATCCAAATGCAAGTCAGTCTATTAATGCTGCAGCAATCCATATAAAATATGCAGTTCATCTGAGTAGTCAAGCTGACAAAAGAATGTAGTTGGAATGATGAACAGCAGGATGCTAACATGGCTCCCTATTGGAAAGTCAGCACTCATAATGTCAAGTGCCGACAGACTGAAAAAAGGGTTGAAAACTCAGGAGAAGAGTGAATCACAAACATCGCTGTTCTCCTTTCAACTTCTTTGTAGGGGGCAAGCCTCTCTGCATGCCCTGGTGGGGGACACCCACCCAAACGTATGCATGCCAACTCCAAAAATGCCATACCTCATGGAAAAAGGAATATTCTGGGAAATGGCCACATTTGACTTAGTATATGTAAGTCCATTTTGCAGCCATTCAGTCTTTATGTTCTGGGACACACTCTAGCAGGTCACAACATTTCAAATAGGTACTTTAATTTGAGCAAACCATGGGCTGATAAAAAGCATCCATAGTCCTTTGAATGTTTTCAATGTTTAGTAGATATACTACAGAGTTTTGTTATGTATTACAGATGCAGTTCCTTGGCAGTTTTGGGCCCCCTCCTTTCCTGCACTCTTACTTAGGTGTTAAAAGTTCCAAGGCAATATTTCAGCTCTTCTCATTCAACTGCGGCTGACACCTATCATTTAAAATAACTGGCAAGACAGGTGAAAATCTACTACTGAGCTGTCTTTGACCAAAACATCTATCAGGGCATGATCGGTCATTTACATTATAGGGCAACTTCTTTTTAGAGGTGATGGTGCAACTTTGGAGTAGGTATAAATAAGTAAGGGATATGGGAAGGTGAAGCAGATAGATTTAGTAGTCTTGTTTCTTAGTGTCTGTTGTTTATTTGGTTTATGTTGCCGTCTTTATTACAGAGTCTGTTACCTTCTTTATTAAAGAGCTTTGTTATTGTGTGTTGTAGATATATTGTGTTCTAATCTTTGTCTTTTCGGCTTTTCTTGGTTAGGGTTCGCCACAGCGGAACTCCGGTGAGCTAATGATTGGCAGTAGATTTTTATGGTGCTGAGTTGCCAGCCTGACGTACAACCTTCAACGAAGGCACACCCATTTATGCATGTCTTTCAAATGCCACTCGACCGCGGGGAGGACATGCAGACTCCACACAGAAGGCACTCCAGCTGAGAATTGAACAGGAGAACCTCTTGCTGTGAGGCAACAATGCTACCGCTGTACCACTGCGGCATTTTCCCCTTATTTCATTTACTAATGGCTCATTTTCACTTCCATTCTTTTAATTTCTATAAATCCATTTAATACTGTTCTTGAGTTTCTTCTTACATTGATACGTGTAATACTTGACTGGCCAAAAATGGAATACATACCAATTCAATTACACAATCTTGCAGCATTAACTTGTTGTTTTTCACATAAACATTTCACCAACAGGTAACTGTTTGTTCCTACCACTTACCAACCTCATTGAGACATAGCCACAGGATGGAACACTGTGGGAGAAAACTAACAATGAAAATTACTGGTCTGTTACATGAATGAATTCCATTCTGAAGCAGCCTATGACTTGAACTGAAAAATAATAATGAAACCTCTTTATTACCTGAGGCGTGTAAAATGGAAAAGAAGAAACTGAAATGTGCTGAATGGATTCTGGGCAGTAAACTACCTCTGAAGGGTGGGGCTGTGCTTTAATGAAGTTAAAACATCTTTCACCTGACGTTATTATGCAACAGATCTTGTTCAGACATAAAGAGACAATAATGAAAAATGAAGATTTAACAGGCTTAATGCAACTGAAACAGGCTTTTTTTTCTTGGCAGAATGCTGAACCACAGTCAAACCCTCAGCACAGGAGATTCTCATAAGTTGTTGACATACAAACACTTAAATTGTAAAACATTGCTAAAATGGTAGGCATGTCAGTAATTTTAATCAACCAAATAGCAGTGTTAGCATGCCTTCAGTGCTCCCTTTTCTTTTCATGTTTTTTCAACTGCTTCTTTATTGATTTATTGACTGCATTTTTTGACTCGGAAAAGCCCCTTTTCAGAGGCGGCCAGGGGAGAAAAGCATTAAATGATACATATTAGAGATTTATATACAGTGTGACAAAAAAGTAGTTTACAAGTGTATATATAGTCTACTGAATAAAGAAATTTTGCAAAAGTTTATACAGTGTATAAAAATGTGATTCAATAGTATTTTGAAAAATCTGCATAACAATGGAGTCACTGCAGATAGTACAGTAAGGCACAGATCCAGACAATTATTTTGAGCAAAGGAATATGCTGATCAGAATTCAATATACAGACATACATTTCAGTGCATCAGTAGTTTTGTATAGTTCATTAAGCAGTTTCATTTTAAAAACATAAAACTTGACACACAGTTGCATAAAATCAGCATCTTTCTGTGCTTTTTTTTTTTTTTTGCTAGACTGATTAAAGAAGGAGGACAAGAAGTGACTGAGTGTGTGAAAAAGGAGGGATGAAGGGGAAAAGACAATTTTACAGGTGAGAGTAAAAAAGACGAAGTGCATTGGAAAGTGGGAGTGTAGTAGTCAGTTATGGTGAGTGCTTGAGAGCACAGAGAAGGGTTGTGAAAAGTGAAGACAGGAAGTAGTTGAAGGGTAGGAAAACATGTGGAATTATGGTTTCTTGGAAGACAGGAAGTAGTTGAAGGGTAGGAAGACGTGGAATTATGGTTTCTTGGAAGACAGGAAGTAGTTGAAGGGTAGGAAGACGTGGAATTATGGTTTCTTGGAAGACAGGAAGTAGTTGAAGGGTAGGAAGACGTGGAATTATGATTTCTTCTAGGGATACCTATCCAGGACTAGTGCAGGGGCAGAGCCAGAGATTCTGCAGTTGTGACTTTAGCTTTTGTTTATAACATTTGTGATATTGCTCTATTTTTAAAGTGACAGGTATGGCAGTCCATGTTATGTTGACTTAGTTTGAGAATAGACTGTTACCAACTGTATTGCTGGATTTAATGATGAGGACAGAGAATCAACATTTGGCTTGAGGGAAGTGGTATATTTGCTTTGTATTGCTGGATTAGAGTTGACAGAGATGGTCAGTTTGTAAATTTATAGATAAGGTTATGACATGTGGCAAGTTGGGAGTAAGATAGCAACTGGAGCAGTTGAAGCCAGTTTAGATCTTTGAATGCTAGGCAGTAGTGGGAGATTTAATGGAAACTTTGCTAGTTTGTAACAGCACTGTTTAAGCTTTGAGATCTGAAAGAGTTTTAAATTGGTGAAAATAGGGGCTAAGTAAAAAAGTGTTGGGAGTTGTAGGGTAGATACTAATTTGGGTAGTGAGGAAATGTTTGACTTTATACAGGGAAGCTTGTGAGTTTCTTTTACTGTATGTTGGATGTAGTAGTCAAATTTAAGCTATTGTCAATGTAGATGTCAAGCAGCTTAGTATGTGGGACATTTTCAATTTCAGTGTTATTTGTTGAGAGAATATCAAAAGAGGGTTTCTGGGCAGAGAGGTATCTAGGGGCAAAGAGAATAAGTTTGCCTTTTTGGGGTTAAGGAAAAAGTTGTGAGTTGGTTAGCCAGGCTTCAATAGATGAGAGGGATTATTTAGTAATTTGTTGCAGGTTGTGAAGGATAGGAGTGCTGCATATGAGAGTGGAGCCATCAGTGTACTGAATTATTGTTGCTGATTTGAAGGCATCTGGAAGGTGATTAATGAAGATGTTGAAAATAATGGGATCAAGAATGGACCATTAGAGGGACACTAGTGGAAACTAGAAAGAAAGGACAGAAGTCTGTGATTTGCTAACAAGATAGCTCTTAAGCCAAGCAGTAGCAGTCTCACCAAATCCTACAGGTGAGAGATTTTGTAGGAAGATAGGGTGTGAGACTGAGTTGAATGCTTTGGAAAGGTCTAAAAAAGGCAAATACATTACTTCCTTCATTCTTATGGGTATTTATATTATTATTGAAATGTAGGAAGGGTGTAATAGTGCTGTGATATGGGTGGAAGCTGTATTGGGAGGTGGAAAGCAATTTATTTTTGTTGAGGTATTGGGAGAGCTGTGACTGAATACATTTTTCAAGAATTTAAGAAAAGGGAGACAAGATTGCAAGAGAGCATCAATTACAAAGTTCAGCATTATTTCTTTCTTTATGTATTTGGAGGATATAACTTTTCCCCCCAAAGTGTTGTGATGTATGCTTCTGTGATGCAGCATTTCATGAGTATGGAAATGGGATAGCCTGCAGCCTCAGCAGCCATTTGTAGTTATTTGGTTGGGAGATTGTGGGTGCTAGGGTGGTGAGTTTTAGTTTTAATACATGTTGTTTTAATGGTTGGGAAATGGTTGCAATGAGAAGGGGAAGAGTCACACATGTTGAATGGACAGACTTGTAGGATGGGTGTAGTGTCTGATTAGGGATGTGACTGAGTTTATGAAGTACATATTGAAGAAAGTGGCAGTGTTTTCTGTGTTATTGGGCACTGTGGGTTTGGGCTGGGTGGCATGGCCTGGTTTGAGGATTTCATTAATTGTTGACCACAATGTCTTTGTGTTTTGAAGGTTTCTGGACTGTTATTAAAGCAGTGGTATTTTTTTTTATTTTGATTGGGTATTTAGTTGATTTCTGAATTTCCACAATATTTGTAGGTTGTTTTGTGTTTTATTTTCATGCAGGAATTCCAGGCCTCGTCTCTGAGTAGCATTAGATATTTTGTAGTTCTGATCAGCCAGTGGGCCAGTGTGGCTTTTACATGTTTTGTTCTGAGTGGGGCTAAGCTGTTAAGAATGTCAAGGAAGGTTATTGAGAAGTCTGTAACAGCATAATTGAAAAGGATATGCTCTAGATGTGGAGAGTATTTTTATGTAAGATGGCTACAACTCCTGCTTTTCTTTGCTCTATTTTCCCTTACTATATTGTAACTGGAAGGCACTATTTCATTATTTTTAATATAAACCTTTAGCCACATTTCTGTAATCATTAGCATGTCAGGAGAATATTGGGCTATCCATGCATGCAGCTTGGTTATTTTATTGCAAAAGCTTTGGATGTTCAGGTGGAAATTTTGCAGTGAGGATGTTTTGGGAGGAGAGATAGATATATTTGATTCTGAGTTAGTGGTGGAGTTAGAAGTACATGGTCCTGAATTGGGGTGTATGTTACCATCTAATTTTAATTTGATATAATATGGGGTGTGTGTTGAGGGGTATGGGTTATAGAGTTTAAGTGTATTTTTGTATTTAAGATTGTAGGATTTGGATTGTAAGTTTAAAATAATGAAGTATATGGGGTAGAGTGATGGAAATATGGAGTGTTGTGTTACAGCCCTGTTTGTGATGATATATGGAATAGTTGAGAGACTGATCGTTTGTGGTTGGAGAATATGTTTCTATGAGTATGGCTGGGAAGGGATACCAGGTAGGCTAGGAAAGAAAAAGTTATCAGGACTGATAGGTATAGAAAGGCCATGGCTGAAAGAGTGAGAATATGTGAGGGTGTGGTAAAAGGTTAACTGATAGTTGAGGAGGGCGTTTAGGTAAATGCTATTTAGATGTTTGATTTAATTTTCCAGTTGCCTTGGTAGGCGTGGCTTTGGAGGTATAAGTTTAGGCTATGTGTGGGTGTGTGGGAATTGGTGGTTGGGTAAGGGAAAAGTGGGTTAGTCTGAGCAGGAAGTTAAAGTTAAAAAAAAAAACAATCAATGAAGTGGCCTTGGAGCAAGGGAAGGTGTTTCCTTTCAACTTGCACCAAATATGCTTGATCTGATTCTGACAGACAACACAGGTATTATTAACAACTTAATAATTGGGGTACCTCTTTGACTTTTAGATCACAATTCACTGATGTTTCAGTTAAAACTATAGAATCCTATACTACGAGTCCATAAAAACACAATTATGAAAGAATCAATTATAGGACTGTAATAGAATCAGTTTGCTCCACAAACTGGCAGTCCTTTTCATTGAATCACAAAGTAAACTTTGGATACAACACTTTGTATGTTTAACTTCTTAATAGTATTGAATCCACAACTACTTATAAGCATAGTTCACAAAAAATATATATATTTCCTCCCTGGTGGAATTTGGATTTTTGTAAAGAAATATAAGGTTTAAAAGAAGCACCCAAAATAGCAAACGAGAATTTTTAATAACATCAGTAGAGCACATAGGAAAATTAGAATGGAGAAAATACATTTAAAAATGTTTTATAAGCATATTAACAATATTAATGATTTTTATCGGCTGGTAAACTGTATAAGATCTCTAGGCACTATAATACACGATCTTTTGAAGATAGCCAACTTATTCAACCAAATCTACACAATACTGTTCACTGCTAGATTTAACTTTGACAGATTATCAACTGAGAATGTAATTCCTGATTTTTTTTATGTCTCCAAGTCTTTTGGGTTTCTAATACCATGATGGGAATGGATTATATTCCTAAGTCAAAGTATGATTAAAGTTCATGAAATTAGTATTGTTTCAGTCTTTGATATCAGCCACAAATGCTCTTTGCAACACCTGCAATGTGCCCAGTAATGACTCCTGCAATCCGTAGAGAGTTACATGTATTGGTTGTTGTTTGTCTTTCGGCTTTTTCCCAGTAAGGGGTCGCCACAGCAGAACTCCGGTCCACTAATGATTGGCAGTAGATTTTTTTACGAAACGCCGAGGTGCCAGCTCGGCGCCCAACCTTCAACTAAGGCACGCCCATTTATGCACGCATGTCTTTCGAATGCTACCCAACCGCAGGGAGGACATGCAGACTCCACACAGAAGGCACTCCAAAGCCAAGCCGAGAACATATCTAAATAAGATTGTAGATTATTTTTTATAAGACGTATTGCTCCTACTACAATTGGAACTGTCTGGGTATCTTTCTTCCACATTGCTCTTGTTTCTGCCTAGAGATCCTGATATTTTATGACTTTGTGTCTCTGTACGCAAGATACTGTCATCACTGGGTGTAGAGATTTCAATGATCGATGCTACTTTTGTCTTCTTTTCATGGACCACTATATATGGTTTGCTTGCATCTATCTTTTGGACTGTTGGTAATGGGTGATCCCATGTGATGTAGGCTTTGCAATTTTCTGTGATGCTTTGTGGCTCATATTTCCAGTGTTTTTCAGCCACTTCAGTACCATAATGTTTGCACAATCCCAGCGCAAAAGTCTTGCCACATTATTATGCCTTTCAGTATACAGTCCTTCTGTCATTAGCATGTCACAACCAGCAACAAGGTGTGCAACTGTTTCCAATTCTATTTTATAAAACCTACATTTATCTGTTTCTCCCACATGTTCAATGGAGTTTGTAAACCAACATGTATGTAGCCTTCTATCTTGGGCCACCAATATTAATAGTGCATCTTTTGGTTTGAATTCACCTCTCGTTAAGGATTCCTGTGTTCAGTCCTGATCAACATGAGGTTCTTCCAGGAGTTTTCTATACTTGCAACTATATTTATGCATTTTCCACATTTCTTGCCTTCTCATCTGATCAATCACTTTATATTCTTTCTTTCTTTTGTTTTTTGGTACATTCAGTTGCTGCTTGATCTTTATCTATTTCTGGTTTGATTTCCATTCCTGCTTGATGCTGATATGCTTCTACTAGAGTAAGCAGGGAAGTCGTCTTAGATTTATTCGCCTCATGTTTCAAAACTTTCACTTTGTTTGGGTCTTGTGAGGTCAGCAGATATGTGTGCAGTCCCACAATTGCAGATCTATACATGTAATCAATTTCAAAGAGGCCCATCCCTCTTTCAGAATGGGGAATACATAATCTTGGTATACACTGATTTTTATAAATCATTTGGTGAGCATGAAGCATCATTCTTGTTTTCCTGTCTAATCTATCCAACCCATTTTGGAGCCAGTCAATCACTCCAAAACGAAGTTAGGACAGGAAAAGCAAATTGGTTTATAACTTGAATTTTGTTCCTAGTTGTCAACACTATCTTCAGAATTAATTTAAGTCTTCCAGAATATTCCTTACTAAGTTTTATTTGCATTTGTTCATGTTTTATTGTTGATCCTTCATCAATTCCTAAATATTTATACACTCCCTCTTGCTCAAGTTCTTTTATATCAAATTCTTGCCCCAAACTGTTTTATTGGTACTGCAGCTTTCCTGTTTTAAAGATTGATTTTACCCATTTATCAAGATCAGATGGCATTCTTACATCATCTGCAAAAGTTTTATATACTTGCAGTTGTGGTTTCAGTTCCTCATCTGATGAGCTATAAGCTATATGATTTTAAATCAATGACAAAGAGAAGGTGAGAAGTCTTTACACTCTGTTGTTTTCTAGGAGCCAAATTATAGCCATGGCCTAATCTGTTAAGTAGACAGCTTAATGGGTTAAGGGCAGGATAGAAAGCAGTGGTGACAGGGAGTCACCCTGGAATATCCCCCTTTGAATTTTTATCCCTGGAAAAATAATGCGTCCTTTATCATGGCTTAATTCCAAAGTGGCTTGCCACTGTTTCATGGGCACTGTAATGTAACTGATCAGTGTGGGTATACCTTATACATTTTTAAGCACTCTTTTATACATGAATGTGTGATACTGTCAAATGCTTTTTTGTACTCAGTCCATGCCATACTTAGATTCTTCCCCTTTTTACAGTTCTCCACTCTGACTTTATTTTACAACAAATGACCCTTTGTTCCATATGCCTTTCTTTTATTGCCTTTTTGTTCTATTGCCATAACTGAGTTTTCTTCTAAATGACTATCTGTCTGCATCAATGCGAGTTTATAGTTTATACATCATCAGAAGGCAAGTTTTTTGTCTATAATGGCGTAGTGGTGCAGCAGTAGTGTTCTCGCCTCACAGCAAAAGGTCCTCCGGTTTGATTCTTGGCTGGGGTGCCTTCTGTGTGGAGTCTGCATGTCCTCCCTAAATTCGTGTGGGTTTCCTCCTACGTTACAAACACATGTGTCTGGAGTGTTTCTTCCTGGGCTTCTACTGAAAACTGGCTTCATTCCAAGTTGGGCTTTTCTCAGTTAACAAATGTTAAATAAATAAATAAAATAATTTTTAGGGTAGCTTGCAGGTTCACTCTTAAGTAGCAACATTGTTTTTCGTGTTGTTAAGCAGGATGATGTCTGTTCAGGGTGTGCATATAAATAGTTCCTACTCATAGTGAAATCTTTGTGCAAAGATGTTAATAGTTTCAACCAGAAGTTAGGTATTGCATCTGGGCCTGGAGTTTTCCAATTAGAGGCTTTTCTTAACTTCGTTTCAATCTCTCTCTGGCTGTTACTTCATCCCATTTCATATCCTGTACATTTAAGCTTCTTATTCTTTCTTTTACTTCTATCCATTTAACAATTTTTTTATGTTCAACGGGATTTTCATAAATACTTCTCCAAAATGTATCTATTTCTTCTTCTTTTTTTTTTTTTGGTATTCTTTTAATTCCTTTTACCTTGTTTCCCAATTTTCTATAAAACATTTTTTGGCTCATGAATAAATTGCTTATTTTGTACTTTTCCTTTATATTTATCTGTGTATCTTGTAAGTTTTTCTGCCTGTGCTGATATTTGCAGTTTATTATTTGCAATTTGCAATAGTACTTGATAAATCCTTATCTGTTATAATATTGCATGTTTTTGTTGATCTATTCCCACTTTTATACTCTCCTGACAGTGACAATTGTTTTAATTTCTTTATAGATTTCTCTATTCGATACTTCCATGATGGCATTTAATTTTTCCCCTTCCTTTCCCTTACTACCCTGTGTTCTTGTGTTAGAAGTTTATCTGTTATTAATTTAGCTGCACGGTAATATATCCTGTTTACTTCTGCTATATTGCATGGATCTCTATGGACAGTCCTAATTACTGTCCTCATTCATTTTAACAAACTTCTTTTTGGATTTTATTGGCCGTCTGCAGTCTATTTCTTTCAATGATCTTAATATGTCTATCTATCTCTACTAAATCAAGCAACTCTTCTCTTAGCTCATTTTCTCCTAAACTGAGGGCACATCTTTTATTCTTCATTTCCTGTGGGCATTCTATAGAAAGTTCTATAGCATCTTCCTGTGGCACAGTCTCTTCAATTTCATCCTGTATCATCCATTGTTCTGTCATATAGGAATTCACTGGCCTATTACTCCTTAACATGTCAGAGTTTCCAGAGTTTCCTGTTACTTTGTTTGCTGTCCAGCTTCAAGTGTATATTTATACTGGTTTCTTATGGAAGGCTCCAAAATATCTTCATATGCACCTGACCAACTGCTTCCCATTCCACTGGTTTCCCCTTAATTTGGATATCCATTGCTCTGTCCTGTTGTGGTGCTTTCTGAATTAGGTTTTCTACACTGAATCCTTTACTTTGCAGGTACACCATGACCTTAGTTTCTATTTCTGTAACTTCTCCATTACTAATCTCCTTTTCCTCTTTGTCTTCTTATTTTTTTGTATTGTAAAGTTGTCCATGTCCGGATTCCTTTGCCTGTATTTCTCTTCAAATATCTTTGGTGCTGCACTTTTTTATTGATTAGTTTTGCTTTCTCCTTTGCATAAATATTACACCATACTATATATGTTTTTTGTGAGCTGTAAACAAGGTATGCTAGGAGTGATATTTCACAAGGGCATCTAATGGAGGATGCAGGTTAAGCACTAGAACCTTGACACTGATAAGAGACCCCCTCAACCCTACTGGGTAAAGGTACAATGATTCACATAGACAAACTAGGAAAAAAATAGAACGTGTATTTGGCCTGCTCAAATTAAGGTTCTGGTATCTAGACACATCAGGAGGTGCTCTTCAGTATGACCCAGGCACCTCTACCCAAATACTCAGTTTGTGCACAATATAACTCTCAGGAAAGAGCTTCAACAGGGACAATAAGGGTGGGACCACCATTTCCAGGACCACAGGGAGGGCAGTAGCTGCAGCAGATACAGATGAACAGTCTGATGGAGAACCACTAGTTGCAAATGGTGCAGACAGAAGTAGGCATACACAATATGTCATGGATTTGGCTAAGAGGCAAAGGATAGCAGACACACTTACTGCCTAAGTGAAGACCCTAAACACACACAAAGATTAAATGAAACCTTTACTTAAACTTGTAATGGTTGTGTGTTGCTAGCATCAGATGGAAATTAACTCCAAGGCTGCATCTTGTAGCTACAGTATTAACAAGGTAAATGTGGAACCTGTAGGAAATAAAAGACTTGTATAACTGACAACTGTTGTATACAGATATTTACATGTGACTAACCTGAAATAGGTCTCAGTTTTACAGGAAGGTCACTATTAGCTTATGACTGATTTATGCAATATACAACTATGATTTTGACCAATGCCATGCACCACGCATTTCATTTGACCAATGGACATAAACCAACATTGCAAAGATCAATGTTAGCATCATTTGTGCAAGTAGTGATATAAGTGATACTTCTCTATCTAGTATGAACACAGTAGTAATAATGCAAATAGAAATACAATGAGGGTCAGCAATTACATAACCAGTCATGCGATAACATTAAAGTAAACTTCCGACAACTACTGCACAAATCATTTTATTTAGGGCAATTATTAATAAATGAACTACAGTGAAAGCACAATTTTGGCCTGCCCCGGTACTTCAGCATGCCCTTTTAGCCATTACTAATTACATCAGATAAATGCAGCAGTTTTCCATCCATGTTATGTATACATGCTATTATATCCCATCCCCCATTCAACAATTTTCTACCAAAAAGTTTTTAAATTTTATAGTCTTTTACATTTTTTTCAAAATAAGTCATTTCATATTCAGTTATTTCAGAGGTTCTGAACTGCAGTTTTAATTTCCTTTTAAAGAGTCTACTTGATTCTTTTACAAAAATCTGATTCCAGGTACCACAAAAATACTTGGCTTCAAATAAAGCTGAAAATCTTTCAGCCTTTTCAGTTGTCTCACATTACTTCACAGAAACTTTCATTTCCCATTAGAATCAATGCTGCAACATCTTCAGGCAAAAAACCTAATGAACTAATAGCATTGTCCCAAAAATAGCATCTGTCTATTTCTTCTTCATCTTTTGTTTCTATTTTTATAAGAGGTCTCTGGTGCTCAACATAATTTATACTACTTTGTGCAACACTACTACTGCCTTTAGCAACATTAGTGTATATTGTATGAGGTTTTTTCTTACCTCAAATTCATTTAAGTTAATTTCATCCATTATTTTTCCCGCAAAACCATGGTCTCCAACTTCCACAGAGTGCCAACATGAACTACCACCTTCTAAACTTCCCTCATCATTGTTTTTATGTATATGCACTTCCTGTGGAAAACACTGATGTATGATATTAGACTAAGAACTATCTATAGCATCACTTGGTTCCAGTCATTTATCATTTTGCACGCAGAGCAGGGTCATGGTCAAATGGGGTCCAAGGCAGGTTAATGAATTGGGGCATCACTGCAGAAGTCCTCTCCCACTACAGCGGTCTCCCACTCCCTGCATCAGCACTCCTCACCCTGCATGCCCACCACAGTAGTGCCCGTTCCCTCCGCAGATCCTCCACAGCAGTGCCTGCTGCAGCCATTCCACCCTCCCATTACTTGGCTATTTCTTCCCAGTAACCATAAACACTTCAAACCTGTCAGTGTACACACTAGTTTCTTCTTTACTTCTACAATAATTACAGATGTTTGGATTCAATTTAAAACTTTTATTTCAAATGTGTTCTTTGATTCATCTTACTGATTCTATTAAATTATATACCTTGTATAATACAGCACCACTTATTAGTGTGTAGTTTTGAAAGTTTTTCCGGTAAGCAATGAAACAAAATGAATGAATGAGTAATAATGACAAAACTATCCATTTCACAACATTTCAACCATAAAAAGCCACTCAAACTTCTGTCATTAGAATCAACAAATATCAGTCAACATGTGTGATCTTTGCAGAAGTAAAAGTCATCTCAGTAATTACACATTAAAAAGTACTGTGACTTAACAGGTTGCTGCTGGCAAACAACTTTGTGTTTTAACTTTTCACTTACAAATTCAGTGTCTGCTGCCCTTAAAGAATAAATTACCTATGTTACATAAACAGAAAAAAAATGGTGTGCTGGTAATACTGCCATAGGGAATGGCTGGCAAACTGACAACAGGTTCACAGTTACTATGCATCTTATCCAAAGGAAGACACAGTCAGCAGTGCAGCACCTCTTGACCCCTATGCTGCACAGTAGTGTCAGCAATCAATCTGCCTATTGTGGGAAGAGAACCCACAACCTTCTGCATCAAAAGCAGGTATGTTACCTGTTACACCACTAACACTGAAAAACGCATCTTTGAAACTATATCTATAACATTAACAACCTGTATAATTCAGTAATTAAGAATATAAATAAAATTAAAGGGATGGTGCCAGTTGTTTTGGTGATTTAAGGCACTTACCTGCCAATAATTATTAAGGTTCAGGATTTGACTCTGAGCAGTGTCACTTGACTAGACAGTGCCCCTAAATGGAGCATTACATGTGTGCGCGCACACACACACACACACACACACACACACACACACACACACACACACGCATCACACACACTAATCTCACCATTTCCTCTAAAGGAAAGAGCAATAGAAGTGAGCACTCTCCAGAATGTGCTTCACATATCCATCTGTATCTCCCCTGATCCCCCAGCTTCTTCTACCTAAATCCCCCATGCAGGAGCTGGCAATGTCCTTCATATAAACTTGTGCTGGTTTAGAGGACATTAGGACTATGTCACAAAGGAGGTTATCCTCAAAGTCCTAATGCTTGTTTTGCTTACAGAAGTATACCTGCATGGATTTTTACTTACCAAAATATTTTTTGTTATTCTTATAGCAAAACTGGCTGTCCCAGCCAACATTGGTTTTAGGCAAGCTGCCTCGGTCGCCTAGTGCTATATCCAACTTGAGCCCACCGAGTTCAATTTTTGAAATGTGTATGTGCAGTGCTCAGGATTCCACACTCTTTGTACCCACATTGATTTTAGATGCATCCAACTAAGCCATTTGCTTCACATGGGTTGACAACATTCACCTCCTGCTCCTCCATTATCTTCTCTGTTCTTCCTTCTCTTGTGATGGGTAATGCAGCTACCCTCCAGTCTGTTGTAAATGTCAAAAAAGGGGGGTAGTTCCCTGATGCCCTGGTCAAATTTTCCCTGGTAGTATAACTGCTGCCTTGGTCTCCCTTGAAAAAAATGCCACTAAGATAGTGAAACTCACCCAGTAAACAAAGATAAACAAATAAATGACTATGTACCCCTTTACTTGACAGATGTGGAGCATGTGGTGAATGCACTGCTTGTTCTTACATGTGAGTGCATGCATCAACACATCTGCTCTGCCAATAATTTGCTGCTGACACTTTCTAATTAGGCTTTTTATCTTATGGCACCCAAGATTAGCCTTTGTATGGTATACCTATGGTATAAATCCTTGCACCTTCCCACAAACTTAGATAATCTGGTTATTGGCCGCTGCAACTCTCAAACTCCAGTTTGGTCCTCAGGGTCTGCATTCAAAATTTAACCCAGAGCTATACCTCTCAACCTCTTAGTGTCAGACATCTGGACTGAGTCTAACGTAATGGGGGGCACAAAGGCGCAAACATACGGATAGATTTTAAGTATTGCATTTATAAATATGGGAAGTTGCTAGAATAACAGAATTTGTGTTAACATGCATTTTCTGATGTATATGAGGTCTGAAACTAAAATATATGTCATTATTTAGTAACTTCAAGTCCTCAGACCATCCCAGATATTTGCCAGAAAACCACAAATTTTATGAGGAAAAAAGCAAAAATTTGAAGCAAAAATCTGGACAGTTGAGAGGTATGCCCAGAGCTAGAAATGATGTAGTCAGTCAGCCTGCTATTGTTAGTCCTGATAAGCTCAAAAATGGAGGTGGAATATATGTTCTGTTGTCTTTCTCAAAATCAAACATTCCCAAGTAAATATTCCATGCTTTAAACCTGCAGAAATGCTGTTTGTCAAACTAACATTAAACTCCTACTCTCAAATCAACACGGCCTTTCTTTACATCCCTCTCTAGCCAAACTGTTATAATAATTCCATTTTGGAAGACATACTATCCCATGTCATAGTAAAGTCTAAACACCATACACTTATACTGGGTGATGTTAACACTGATTGGCCAAACCAAAATAATCATCCCAAAGAAGTTTCACATATTAACCTCTTTGGCTTCACACAAATAACTGGCATCACACATTCAGATGAAATAACTTAGGAAAATAACATTTTACATTGTATACTAACTAATATAACAGCAAATATTCAATCATCAGGAATCTTATCTTATTCAATTGGTGACCATCATCTCACATTCCTCATATAAGGCAAACAAAATAGCATGGAATAAGAAATGTTTCAAGAAGGACATATTTACTGACTTAAACAATAAAGATGGTATTTCATAAAATGTCTTCCACTAGATGAAGCCATCAGCTACTTCAATTAAATATTCCTAACCATACTCAACTCTGTTGCTCCAATTTATAGGAATAAAGTGAAACCCACTACAGTCTCAAGGATAACTACAGAGATTAGAAGACTAATACTTACCAGAAAGAAGATTTGGAAACAATGAGAAACCTCTAAATCTACACACAATAGATACATTTATAACATTCTTAGAAATAAAAACAATCCTAACAACATCTCTTGCTAAACAATTCTTATTACAACCCTTTTTAAATAAAATACTCAAACCAGGAAGAAAAAAATCTACTCCTACCCCACTCCATGATGAACTAGGCAGTATCAGTACCCCCTACCCCACTTCCTCACAAATCAGGCAGTATCACTGTCACCTACCCCACTCCATGATGAACAAGGCAGTATCACTACCCCCTACCCCACTCCCAATGAATCAGCCAGTATCACTGCCACCTACCCCACTCCCTGATGAATCAGGCAGTATCATTGCCACCTACCCCACTCCCTGATGAATCAGGCAGTATCATTGCCACCTACCCCACTCCCTGATGAATCAGGTAGTATCATTGCCACCTACCCCACTCCCTGATGAATCAGGCAGTATCATTGTCACCTACCCCACTCCCTGATGAATCAGGCAGTATCACTGCCACCTGCCCCACTCCCTGATGAATCAGGCAGTATCACTGCCACCTACCCCACTCCCTGATGAATCAGGCAGAATCACTGCCACCTGCCCCACTGCCTGACAAATCAGGCAGTATCACTGCCACCTACCCCACTCCTTGATGAATCAGGCAGTATCACTGTCACCTACCCCACTCCATGATGAATCAGGCAGTATCACTGTCACCTACCCCACTCCATGATGAATCAGGCAGTATCATTGCCACCTACCCCACTCCCTGATGAATCAGGTAGTATCATTGCCACCTACCCCACTCCCTGATGAATCAGGCAGTATCATTGTCACCTACCCCACTCCCTGATGAATTAGGCAGTATCACTGCCACCTACCCCACTCCTTGATGAATCAGGCAGTATCACTGCCACCTACCCCACTCCCTGATGAATCAGGTAGTATCATTGCCACCTACCCCACTCCCTAATGAATCAGGCAGTATCACTGCCACCTACCCCACTCCTTGATGAATCAGGCAGTATCACTGCCACCTACCCCACTCCCTGATGAATCAGGCAGTATCACTGCCACCTACCCCGCTCCTTGATGAATCAGGCAGTATCACTGCCACCTACCCCACTCCTTGATGAATCAGGCAGTATTATTGCCACCTGCCCCACTGCCTGACAAATCAGGCAGTATCACTGCCACCTATCCCACTCCATGATGAACAAGGCAGTATCACTACCCGCTACCCCACTCCCAATAAATCAGGCAGTATCTCTTTCACCTACCCCACTCCATGATGAATCGGGCAGTATCATTGCCACCTACGCCACTCCCTGATGAATCAGGTAGTATCATTGCCACCTACCCCACTCCCTGATGAATCAGGCAGTATCATTGTCACCTACCCCACTCCCTGATGAATCAGGCAGTATCACTGCCACCTACCCCACTCCCTGATGAATCAGGCAATATCACTGCCAGCTACCCCACTCCTTGATGAATCAGGCAGTATCACTGCCACCTACCCCACTCCTTGATGAATCAGGCAGTATCACTGCCACCTACCCCACTCCTTGAATCAGGCAGTATCACTGCCACCTACCCCACTCCTTGATGAATCAGGCAGTATCACTGCCACCTACCCCACTCCTTGATGAATCAGGCAGTATCACTGCCACCTACCCCACTCCTTGATGAATCAGGCAGTATCACTGCCACCTACCCCACTCCTTGATGAATCAGGCAGTATTATTGCCACCTGCCCTACTCCTTGATGAATCAGGCAGTATTATTGCCACCTGCCCCACTCCTTGATGAATCAGGCAGTATTATTGCCACCTGCCCCACTCCTTGATGAATCAGGCAGTATTATTGCCACCTGCCCCACTCCCTGATGAATCAGGCAGTATTATTGCCACCTGCCCCACTCCCTGATGAATCAGGCAGTATTATTACCACCTACCCCACTCCTTGATGAATCAGGCAGTATTATTGCCACCTGCCCCACTCCTTGATGAATCAGGCAGTATTATTGCCACCTGCCCCACTCCTTGATGAATCAGGCAGTATTATTGCCACCTACCCCACTCCTTGATGAATCAGGCAGTATTATTGCCACCTACCCCACTCCTTGATGAATCAGGCAGTATTATTGCCATCACTGCAACTCATACACAACAATTACCAAATTAATATCTCATCTGTTTCTTTAACCAGTTAATGTTCTTTTATAAAAATATTACTGCTAAAACTTAAACCAGCTTCTCTTACTCCAAATCTCATACCATCTCAATTTTCCAATTAGCCTTTATTGTAAAATTATTGTTCTTAAAACATTTTATAATAATTTTGAACTTTTCTCCCCAGGCATCCGCTGAAAGTGGACTTCTACCCAACTGAACTTTCCCAGTAATCAAATGTCAATAAATAAATAAAATAAATACAAATGTTGCTAAAGTATGGAAAAATTCAACAAAAACAAACCTGCAAAGGAGGACATCAAAATAACCTTTCTAACTAATGACCTACAGCCATCATATCACTCATTTCCAAGATACTTGAAAAGGACATACAGAAAAACTGACATAATCTAAATATTAAAAATCTGCTCTTTCTCACTTAGCATGATTTTTGTCTGTGCCATAATACTGAAACTGACATATTATAATTTAAAAACATAATTTTCCAAAGATCAAACCATGGTATTTATAACACAGGTATATTTTTATTCATTCAAAGACCTTTGAAACTGTCTCTAAAAACTCCATTCACTAGCAAAAATGGATTTTAGAAATCACATTCATGTGTTTTTTCAAAGCTACCAACTGTTCCCAAGCAGTCAGATGCTTGCACCATCTCTAACTTTATCCTCATCACTACTGGCGTTCCACAAAGGTCTATACTGGACCCCATTTTTCTTAATCTTTGTCACTTCCCACTACCTCATCATTTCAATATGATGGTGAGTCTACCCTGATCTATTCATCAAATTCTCTCCTACAATAACAACTTCTCAAAATAACTTTCACAACATTGAATAATGGCTGAAAGATTCACAACCCTACTAAATTCCAACAAAATTAAACTTATCTTAATTTGGCCCTTGGGATCTCTCAATCATCTCTAAACATTGCATACAACTGAACAAGTCACCAATGCCAAGCTGCTTGGTGTCATTGTAGACTATAATATTTCCTTTAATAAGCAGATTAACTGTGTCAGCCTTTAAACCAACAAAATCTGTATATGCTCTACAGATCCAATCCATTCTCAGTCACACAGCTCAATTAAATACAGTGCAGTCTCTGCCTGTTCCACACCTTCTTTATGTCTCCTCTAGTCTAACTAGCATTTCCAAGACTTCACTACATAAAACGAAACACACATGCAACAAAAATACCAAATTTGCCTCAAATGTCTCGAATCAAACTCATCAAAAAGTAAACTGGTTAGAGCTACATCACTTACTAAAATGTTATTAATAAACAACTGCACATAAAGTGTGATTTACTCATAAAATATGATTTACACTTAACAAATGCCATTCCTTATTGATTTTGCATAATAGATATGTTCTATCACATACACAAAATGTCTTACAAGTAACAAAGGTAAAAAACAGGTAGCCAGATTATGGACGTCAGTATCAACTGATCTCACAAATGTCCACAGTCTAGAAATATTCTTCAACCATCTAAAACATCTAAATGATTGTTAGTCTTGTCCTTGCAGTGGAAAAGTCAAACAGCCTCTCACTTGTTTACATGTCACATAATATTTTGCATTTATTAAATACATCTTCTTACACCTGTATGCATCTGAACTCGTACTTCTAAATATGATGTCCTTCAAGGATGCATCTGCAGTCCTTACAAATGGGTAGTCCTGTCGTCAGGCAGCCCTTCGGCCGGCCGGATTCCAAAGTCTGGGTCTGGCTTCGGCTGGTGTCGCGCTTCACCCAACGTCATAGCTGCAGTTCTTCGGGTATAAAGGCATCAGCCGATGCCATTTTCCTCAGTCTTTCTTGCCGCGTGGCGCCCGAAGCAGAAGCTGTTCGCAAGTGCCGGTCGGTCAGAACCAGAGATTACTACTACCGAATACTACTTCGAAGACTTCTAAAAAGCTAAGTACCCCGTTGGGGACTCTTTCTTGCCTCAGCCGATGTCAGAAAAAGTGAATAACTGTTTAACTTGTGGGAAACAAATATCTCATAAAGATTTCCACTCTTACTGCTTACCTTGTTTAGGCCCAGACCACGATGTAGCAGCTTGTCTAGCCTGTGCTTCTTTTAACCGACGGACGCTTAGACGTCGGTCGGAATTTGCAGAACAGTTTTTCGGCTCTGATTTTGCTTATATCATGCCGTCGGATCCTCCGACTTCACAAATTACCAAAAAACGCAGGGAAAAGGACTGACACTCGCGGTCCACGGTTTCAGCCGAAACCGCGGTTAAGCCAACCACGAGTGTCTCGGTTTCAGCTGAAACCGAGCAAGCGGTTCTTCCCCCAGCCAAAAACATGCCTTCTACCGAGGCCTCTTCTAACCTGGTGGAATCGGCTTCTGAAATCCAACCTGCAGTTGTGGTTTCTCAGGAATTATCAGACACTATTCCCTTGGATATTTCAACCCCTGCACGTGGAGCTGCTAGGCCTCCTGCAGCCATGTCTATTAAGGCCTTTGCCAGGGCTAAAGCAGCCAAAGCTTCAAAAACGGTGCCTGTCAAACCCCCCTCTCACAGGCCCAGCACCAGTTCCCATATGCTTTCTTTGGCTGAGGATCTCATTTCTTTAATTCGTGGATCCCAGCCTCATCCAGACAGGACCTCTCATCCACCTCCAGAGAAGAGGCCTAAAGCAGAGCCCCCAGAGCCAGTATCCACAGATGATTCCTCTGACTCAGAACATACAGACCCTCCTGAGGCTCCTTATTCCCCTTACGAAGACTCTGATGCTGAAGAGTCCATTCCTTCAGCCTCTCCACCTGAGGAATTTTCCTTTGGGGAAACCTTGCATGCTATGAGGGAACAATTTCAGTGGCAGGGCCAAGATTTCTCAGACTCCAGAAAAAGGCTTAGAACCTTTCTACATTTGCCACAGCATAGGCCTTTAGCTATACCTCCAGTTCTTTCTGTTGTAGATGATGCATTTAATGATGCTTGCACTGCTCCTGATTCATTACCTCCGGCCCCTGCTAAGCCCGATAGGTTCTACAGGGTCCCGGACACTCATCACCATTTATACAAGGCTCCTTTTGCAGATCCAGAGACTATCTCCCAGGGCCCTAAAGCTGTAGCAACTACATCTACTAAAAACCCCCTCCCCTCTGAAAGGGAATCCAGGTCCTTAGAGAGATGGGGTAAAAAAGTTTACACCTCTGCTACTTTGTCAGCTAGGGCTTTGAACTGCCAATTTCATATGATTCAATATCAAGAGTTTATGCTTGACCAGTTAACTAAAAAGCTGTCCTCTGAAGAATCTTTAGATAAAAAATATGTTCAGGAAATGGTACATAACATACAGCAGGTTAGTAACCATTCTTTAAAACGTGGCTATGATGCACTGGAGGCTTCCTTTAGATCAGCCATGACTGGCACAGTTATCAGGAGACATGCATGGTTGAAAGAGCAGGCATTACCAGACCATGTCAAATCAAAGCTTTTGGATGCACCCATGGACAAAGTCAATTTATTTGGTTCTCCTGCACAGCAGGTACTAAAAAAGATGGAAGAGAAGGCGAAATCTGTACAAACAGTGAAAGATTTCTTACAGGTTCAACCTCCAAGGTTTAGCAGGAACTGGCCCTCCAAGAATTGGTCCTTTGCCGACTCCTCTAAGACACAGAGAGGCAGGAATAGGCGTTCAAGAGGCAGAAACCAATCCAGGGGTGCCTACACGGGACGCCAGTGGCAAGGTAACAACCAGCGAGGCACGGACGCAGCCACCACCACTACAACAACACAATCACAGTGACTTGGCTGTGGCACCGCCTACCAGGGAACAACTGGAAGCACCCTTAGGCGGAAAGCTAACCTTATTTTCAAAGAACTGGCATTGCATCACAAGGGAAAAATGGATTTTGCAAACTATAGACCAAGGTTACAGGTTCCATTTCCATACTCTACCAGGAAAGAGAGGAATGCCAAACCTACCACCTACTCAAAGGACAGAAGCTCTAAAGCAAATATCTCAATTATTAAGAATGAGAGCTGTGGAAAAGGTACCATCTATGGAACAAGGAAAGGGATTTTACTCCAGACTCTTCCTGGTACCAAGAAAAGAGAGCAAATGGAGGCCTATTCTCGACCTGTCCACTTTAAACACATTCCTCATTGTTCCAAAATTCAAAATGCTGACCCTACAGCAGCTTCTTCCCATGCTGGGCAAGGAGTCTTGGCTGGTAACTCTAGATCTCAAGGAGGCATACCTGCACGTCCCCATACGACCAATTTGCAGAAGATACCTCAGATTTCTTGCAGGATCAAAGCATTATCAATTCTCAGCATTGCCCTTTGGCTTATCTACTGCGCCCAGAGTGTTCACGAAATGCCTGGCATCAGTAATTGCTCATTGCAGACTTCAGGGATCCAAATTTATCCCTACCTGGACGACTGCCTGATACAAGCGGACAACAAAAGCAAGCTAACAGAAGACTTACAAAGAGTCATTTACCTGCTGCAAGCCCTGGGATATACAGTCAATATAAAAAGTCAAGGCTGATTCCATCCCAAAGAATAACCTTTCTGGGTGCAGAGCTGGACACATCAAAACAAATGGCATTCCTAACTGCAGAAAAGAAAGAGCAACTACCTCTCTACTTCTTGGCATTAACAAAGCAGAACCATCTAACTGCAAGAAAAGTACTGCAAGCCCTAGGCTTCATGGCATCCTGCATAATTCTGGTCCCTCATGCCAGACTGCATATGAGAAAGCTACAGTGGTACCTAAAGAATTTGTGGTCCCAACACAAGCACAGCCTAGAAACCAAAATTCCAATAATCCCATGCCTGAAGCAAGAGTTCCTATGGTGGGCTCAGGCCTGTCAATCAAACACAGGATTGCCCTTCTGCAACAGTCAACCAAGCCAAACCATCACGACAGATGCCTCAGACCTCGGTTGGGGGCACACATGCTGGGCAAGTGCATACAAGGCTTATGGACTCAAGACCAGCTGCGCCTGCACATAAATCTAAAGGAAATGCTGGCAGTAAAATTGGCAATCCAGTCATTCAGACCATTTCTCCAAGAAGGTCAGTTGATGATAAGGACAGACAACACCACAGTTATGTGGTACATCAACAAACAGGGAGGCACACATTCATATCATCTATGCCGGCTGGCACTGGACCTATGGGATGTGGCTCTGAGCTACAACATTCAGTTACAAGCAATTTTTGTACCGGGAAAAGAAAACATTCTAGCAGACATATTAAGCAGAACTACCACAGATGCCCACGAATGGATGCTGCATCCGGACATCTTCAAAGCCATCACAAGAGAATGGGGATTACCACAAATAGACTTATTTGCATCCCCACTCAATCACCAGCTAAAGAAATTCTGCACAAGGACGTACCACCCACTTGCTTGGAAGGTGGACTCCCTATCTTTCAGTTGGAAAAACCTGACAGCATACGCATTCCCACCACTTCCTTTGATGCACAAGGTGCTTTTGAAGATCAAAGAGGAATGTCCAAGGATCATTCTGATAGCTCCAGACTGGCCAAGACAACATTGGTAACCATTGCTGAGGAGCATGTCTCGGAAACAAATATGGGCACTACCCCTGATCCCATTGCTGTTAACACAGAACAACTACAACATCCCACATCCAAACCTGAAAACTCTGCAGCTAACTGCCTGGAACATTACATAAGAACAATTAACCCAAATTTATCCCAAAGGGTTAAAGACATAATCCTTGAGGCTCGTAGACCTTCAACAAGAAAGAATTATGCAGCAAAATGGAAAAGATATCTCATTTGGAGTACTGCAAAGGGAGAAGATGTGGCACTGCTAAACATAGCCAACATCCTGGAGTACTTGACAGAGCTCTTCCATACAGGCCTGTCCTATTCTTCCATCAAGATACATGCATCAGCTATTTCAGCAGAATACAGCTTGGATCCTCCTGTCTTCTCTCATCCTCTGCTCAGACAGTTTCTGAGAGGAATTAAAAATGTAAAACCTCCCAGGAAACCACCATTGCCAGCATGGGACTTGAACTTTGTGCTAGAAAAATTGACACTTCCTCCTTTCGAACCAGCAGCAATGGCAGAATTACTATACTTATCCTGGAAGACTGCTTTCCTGCTGGCAATCACCTCAGCAAGAAGGGTCTCTGAACTACAGGCATTAATGGCAGTGCAACCCTTCCTGATCTTCCATCAAGATAGAGTGTCCATGAGAACAAATCCTACATTTATGCCTAAGGTGGTATCCAGAGTGTCTTTAAATCAGGCTATCCACCTACCTACATTCTTCCCCAACCCACAGAACAGGGGAGAAAGACTGCTGCATACCTTGGATGTACATAGACAATTACGCTACTACCTGGACAGGACCAAGTCCAATAGAAAAACTGACCAGCTTCTGGTAGCATATGCAACAGGAAAGGAAGGAAAACCAATTTCAAAACAGACAATCTCCAAATGGATAGGAAATTGCATTAGATTTTGTTACTCCTACCATGGAAAGAAAACTCCAGAGAACATCAGGCCTCACTCCACAAGGGCTACAGCCACTACCACAGCTTTCTTACGAGGAGTGGCTACCAAGGACATTATAGAGGCTGCTACTTGGACCTCCGTGCATACATTTGCCAAGCATTACAATTTACCTTTATACTCTAGATCCTGAGCAGGTTTTGCCACTGCTGTTTTGCAAGGGATCCTAACTACACCATAATCTTTCCTTTTTCCTCCTCCCCTAGTTTAGCTATGGTATTCTACCCATTTGTAAGGACTGCAGATGCATCCTTGAAGGACATAGTACAGTTTTGTACCTACCATAAATGTAGATGTCCGATAAGAATGCATCTGCAGTCAGGATTACCCACCCACCTTCCCCTCTGTGGTACTCCTAGGGTATTTGCCATCCTTCAGCTAGCTTGGGGGGGATCTATTATGGTGTATTTGTTTGTATATATGTACATACATACTTATTTTATGTGTTTGCTCTCTACTATTTGGAAACATTGGCATTTATCCAAATTTAGCCATCCAAGAGGGCACCTGGCATCTGGGGCAAGAAACACTGAGGAAAATGGCGTCGGCTGATGCCTTTATACCCAAAGAACTACAGCTATGACGTCGGGTGAAGCGCAACACCAGCCAAAGCCAGACCCAGACTTTGGAATCCGGCCGACCGAAGGGCTGCCTGACGACAGGACTACCCATTTGTAAGGACTGCAGATGCATTCCTATCGGACATCTACATTTATGGTAGGTACAAAACTGTACTTTATACTGCATTTCATTTTAATCTTGATTTGCCTTACTTCTGTCTAAACTACCTCAGCCTCCACTTATCTATTTCCTTTATACAGCCCCACTTCTTTTCCCGGTGTGGGGTCACCAGAGCGGATCACCTGTCCGCAATACCCTATTCTTTTGCTACCTTCACCTCATAGGTATTGCTTTCCTTTCTTCCTCTCCTTCTCATTTTCTGTAACTATTCTGTCTTCTCCTACTTCCTGTCATCTAACCTTTATCTCTGCATATTTACAACTTATGAAGCTGTATATCTTGCACATGCTGTATGCTGTATCTTCTTCTCCTTTCGGCTTTTTCCCAGTTAGGGGTGGCCACAGCAGATTACCTATCCGCTCATGATTGGCAGTGGAGTTTTATAGTGTCGAGTTGCCAGCCCGGCACCCAACCTTCCACAGAAGGCACACACACACATACTCACACCTAGGGCCAATTTAGAGTATCCAATCCACCTGCAGCATGTCTTTGGGATGTGGGAGGAAACCAGAGCACCCGGAGGAAACCCCCGCAACCACAGGGAGGACATGCAGACTCCACACAGGAGGCACCCCAGCAGAGGATCGAACCGGAGAACCTCTTGCTGTGAGGCGACAATGCTAACCACTGCACCACAGTGGCTGCCCTGCTGTATGCTGTATATAAGTTGCAAACATCATATAATGGTCTTACATTTATACTAATTAGCACTCTATTTTGTTTGTGCATTCATTTTTGTAATATCTCTGGAACGCTTCTCCCATGCCTTTGCTTAGTTGGACTATCTCGGTCAACACATATTAAATAGATTTTAAGATGAATGGTATATTTAACCTCATCATTTGACAAATAATAACTTTGCAGTTAGCTTATTAGGTCTACAGCCAGGAAAGTTATACTACTTAATTTCATATAAACCACAGTACATCTAAGACTTAGACAAGTGTAGCTTATTTCCTCTGAAACTGTTTTCCTGCTGCAAAAGCAGCTTCCTGCCTTCATTGCATTCTGCTTACAAATTTGGGAAAGTCATCTTGTAGAGGGCATGTTTTTTCTAAATCTTTATTTGTCACACTTTGTTAACCTGACCGGCATGATTCAGATTCATGGGATCACTGTTCATATCTTAACCTGCATTATTCAGATTCATGGGATCACTGTCCATATCTTGACCTGCATTATTCAGATTCACGGAATCACTGTTCATATCTTGACCTGCATTATTCAGATTCATGGGATCATTGTCCATATCTTGACCTGCATTATTCAGATTTACGGGATCACTGTTCATATCTTGACCTGCATTATTCAGATTCAGGGGATCATTTTCCATATCTTGACCTGCGTTATTCAGATTCAGGGGATCATTTTCCATATCTTGAACTGCATTATTCAGATTCATGGGATCACTGTTCATATCTTGAAGCTCATACTTATTATCACCATTTGTCTCTTCAAGCTCATAGTCCTGCTAATGCACTAAGGGTTCTTGTGCATCATTTAAAGTTATCACTCCTTGAAAAATGTTGGATATAACATCCTAATCTACAATTTCTTTGTCCTGCATTCAAACATGCCTGTCAAAACAGAGTACTCATTTTTGTTTGTCTTAACTGAAAAGTCATTATTTTTTCCCTTCTAGTCTGCAGATGTAAATTTTTCTAGTGGTCTATAGTAAAGACAGGCTTGACTTTTTAAAGTCTCAAATCTTTGCAAACTATAATGAGGTTACTTAATAGACAGTAGAGGCCCTTTCAAAAATGTCCTCTGTACTCTGTCAATTTTGACATGCTTTACCTACATGCCAGTCCCTCCAGCCAACACATCCTTCATAAATGTGAAATAACCAGTTTTCTTTTTCTGACACCCCAATCGCATGGATTTTCATCCTCAGATACCTGTCCTTTTGATCATATTGCTCATCATCATGCATTTCTAACTTTACTTTCATACTAACAAACTGTCCTTTCAGCACATTATTTTCCTGCTACAAACAGAAAATGGTATTTCTGAGTGGTTGCTAAATATTTGCTGAGCCTCATTACCTTTCTTGATTTATGAAACCATCAACTTTAGTTTTAACCTTTTAAAAGTCAGCCAGGATCATCTCAGGATACCTTTGAAACATCATTAGACTTAAATACACTACAAATGTTGTCAAGGACAGCTCATTCTCGCCATCCAACACATGGTGAGCAACCTTTAGCCTTATTTTGTTTGTTTCCTGTATACTTCATTATGGATGTCAAATAAGCTTTTGTTTGAAAACCTTTCTTTTGATTTCTGTGAAATAAACAACAGTTAATACAAGTTAAAGACAAATTTATCATGGGAGTAAGCAGAGGGACATGCATCCCCATACAGTAGCATATGAGAATGCGCCCATACTTTAATTTGATCGACTTTTCATTATACTTTCAGTATTTGTATAGCATTACTCTTAATTAATAGTATTTGTATAGCATTACTCTTAATAGTATTTGTATAGCATTACTCTTAATAGTATTTGTATAGCATTACTCTGAATTAATAGTATTTGTATAGCATTACTCTTAATAGTATTTGTATAGCATTACTCTTAATTAATAGCATTTGTATAGCATTACTCTTAATTAATAGTATTTGTATAGCATTACTCTTAATAGTATTTGTATAGCATTACTCTTAATTAATAGTATTTGTATAACATTACTCTTAATTAATAGTATTTCTATAGCATTACTCTTAATTAATACATTGTCTATACTTCTCATTTCTGTATGTAATCTGATATGGGTCAGTTAAATGAAAATGTATTATCTAACAAAACACTTTGCTGGAGTATACAAGGTCCAGAACCTTGTAATCAGGTTAAGAGGCTGTTTACCTGCAGTATATAAATATATATAATATTCCTTGAAAGTACATTATTTTCTAAATTATGCTTAGAACATATACTAACATTCCTTCTATGGCTTAATGACTTACCCTAAGAATTTTAACCTGTATAATAAGTTATAAGAATTCAAAAGGTTGCTTAAGGTATGTTTTATCTAAAGAAAACAAAATCTTGTACATAATATTCTGAAAAAGTCTTTATGACATATACACAGATTGGTAGAATAGCATCTAATAATTGTACAGTTAAGTCCCACTTATTTGAGGGATCATTTCATCTTACACTTGCCCAAGGCTGTGCAATCTTAAAATATGTTATATTAAGTAAGGAGGTGCAGGGAGGAGTGCATCCTCTGGGAGGTGATATGAAATGACGGACGTTTTTTGCCAAGATATGCACAGTGAATGTACTAAGCTGTTAGCAGAAATTGTTGGAAAAAAAATGTTTTCCATATGAAATATGTATGCAGAAAGAAATTATTAGACCAAATAGCAAGCACAACAAAATTACGTCGAATTACTAAACTGTAAAATGTTTCTTACTCCATTTTAAATTAAGAACTGAAAAAAATAACTAGAAAGCATAATAGTATCAAATTAAGTGTGCCTAAAAGGGAATCCCCTAGTAAATGCAACATAAGGAAAAACAATGTGTTTAAAAAGTGGAGAAGAAACTGATATGCAGATTGTTGGAAAAACATTGGTACTATATGAAGCTTATGTTCTATGGTGTGTTGAGAATAATTACTACACTGGCTTTTCTATGAAAATAAATCAGACATTGTATAATGGACATACTGTACTATACATAAGAAAAGCGTTGCACTGTTTTTTTTTTTTTTTTTGAGATTAACAAGTCAGACATTTTTGATGTGTGTGCAATGGGAAATGCTCAATAAACAGTTTTTCAGCCGAAGTCCAAAAATAAATACTCTGCACTTTGTAAGATGTTATCGAGATTAATGATATGGTGTTTCTAAAACAGTTTACAAGTACTAATGAAGTTGGGCTTCTGTTGTGGTGTTTCTGAAAACAATTCAAAGATATTTCTGCAAAGAAGTAGACCCAGTGATGTTTTTGAATTGTGTCAATTTTTCTTTAAGGTATTCTAGTAAAATTTGTAGCCTTTTCATTGGAAAGAAGAAACACACATAAGCTTAAAAAATAAAAACTGAGTTGGTTGTTTTTAAAGCAATAACTGCATTATCTTTGCGTGTTGTAGCAAATCGTCAGAGTATACTGTCCTCCTAATGTGGAAAAGTATACTGCTTATAGAAGCCAGACATTTGTGAATTGTCTTTGTTTTAAGCAAGGCAAAAATCACTGTCTAATGTTGTTTTTTGGAAAAAAAAAAGCTGCAGTGTTTCAGAAATAAGCTGGAGCACTACAAACTGCTGACAACTTTGTATGAACAAGCCCTGCTTGTTAATAATTATAAGCAAAGAGGTGTGCAGTGTGTAGAAGGCACTAACAAGTGAAAAGAGTTATGCAGCAAGTGTTACTAGGTGCTAGCTGAAGCAAACTGCACACAATTTCATACAGCTGTTGTCGGTGATGAAGTACATAATTTTTCAAAGCATTTCATTGTATTGGGTGCTGAAAGAGGAGTAAATAATCCATGATAAAATGTGGGAGATCCCAAAGTAACAAGCATGTTTTCACCAGTAATGAATTACTAATGCTAAAGAACTGGCATGCCTACAAGAAAATGTGCCCTGTGTCCATATAGTGGTTAACTACAGCAATAAAGCTGGGTCTTTGCGGCAATTAAAGGGTAGTCTGGGAAGAGGAGCTCTTTGTTAAAGTTATACAAAAAGCTGTATGTAATAAAATAGCTTTACCAAAATGCTGCTAGTAGTTTATTAAACCAAAGCTTAAGGCAGGTGCCACTTTTACAAGTGACATTCTCTGGCAGGATGAAGGGAATCCATTGCTGAGTACAACATGAAAAAGTATTGGCACTTAAAGGTCAATACCTCTAAGCAGAATATGGCGTTCATTGCCCTGGCAGATAAGAAACGTGTGTTGATTTTGAAACATCACTGCTATAAAGCACAGTAAAGAAAACTGTATGCAAAGTTAATACACTGGCTAATTTGCCTGCACTAAAATTGGCAGGTAAAAAGAAGAAATAAGTAGAACAGTAATTGTGATGCTGCCATGTAAGCAAAGAATAGCTCTGCTGAAGTACAGAAATATGAGTTAACCAGGAAAAATAACATTGGTCAGCTAAGACTGGTGCACTAGAATGTGGGCCCTTTGCCTAAAATCATCTCTGATAGGTAGGAGAAAATTAATGGTTTGCAGTCCATTCTTGCAAATTTGCAAAGTGGAACCTTAGTTGGAAGTAATGAATCTCACTCTGGTTCTAAGTGAATTGGAAGATATGATGCTAAGGGACAAGACTTGAGTATTGTTAAGAAAGAAAAACAGAGAGAAGACAGTGGAACTTCTTACATGAAATATATTAGTGCAACAATGGATTGACTAAAAAAAAGAGCTGTATAACCTTGCAAAACAAATTAAGAAAATTAATTGTGAGTGCATACATGTTAAAATGGACAGAGGGAACTATCTTCAATTAGAGAGAACTCATAACTTTGGTGGAACTGATCATTTCTGAGCATGAAAACTTACAAAGAGAGGTAGAAGGATTTGTGATGCTGTTGACTGACCTTGATCAGCAAAATATCTGGCAGAGTACAACAGGGCTGACTTATCCAATAGGCTCTCTTAGCTTACTCTACAACTGGGAATAGTAAATGCAGAAGTAACCCTGAAAGTGCCAAATCAAGAGCCACCACAAATTAAAAAAAACAACAACAAAGTTACTTACCTACACACATACAGATATTCCAGTCAAGTACAATGCTCCTTTAACTTGCCAATACACCAAAACAATAATTTCTCTAATGTGTCCAAGTTGATCTTAAATGATATTTAAAGTAGTCCTTGCTTTAATATTATTTGGTAGTCTATTTCATACATCAGCTACTCTCATGGAGAACAAGTTAGTGCATCTCTCATTCCTATATAATCTTCTACACAGGTTGTCTGATGATTCTGTGCTACTCTTTGATAACCCTAAATGTTCCCAGAAGTAATTGTCTCTAAATGTCCTATATGCTTGAATAAGGTCTCCTCATAAATATCTATATGAAACACTGTACAAGTTCACATAATTTTAATCTTTCATAGCAACTTAAATTTTCACATCCACGGATGCCCTTGGAATACTACCACTGCTCTAATTCTAATTTACTCAATCTACTTTTCTTATAAGGTGACTTGGTATTGGAAGTTGAAAGATGAAAGAAAAGTCAGCCTCAAATCCAGTCTGACATTATGTGTTTACAAAGTGAAAAAGGAAAAGCTGTATCAGGAGGTAGAAAAGGTTAAGAGTTGCATGCTTGAACAAAACATAAAATGTTCAGTACCTACAGGCTGAGAATGAGTCACTAAAATCAAAACTTCATGACATAAGAAACAGAGTTGAAACTTGTACACAGACTTGTATTCGTAACGTTGACATAGCTCAGTCTCTGCAACAAAAGAAATCTGAAAATCTAATTGAAGTTTGGTAACAAACCAATTTGTCCAGGGACATCTTCAGGTGGGGGTAGGTAGAAATAGTAACGGGATTAAGAGGGTAGGGGAAGAAAGTTAGTTAGTGGGGAATGAAAGGGTTAAATGGGAAAGTAGGATGATTGGGAGGAAATGAGATAAGTGTAGGGAGGTGCTTAATGGGTTTTAGGTTTGTGTAACTAGGTAAGGAATCACATTTTGGCATGAACTTGCTAGGCAAGTTTACATCCCATACAACCTAGGTAACATGGTGGAGAGGTAGGCCTGGGATAAATGTAGTGTGGGATGATGGAGGTCTTAGTATGGCCCTTCATGGTAGTTGGTTAGTATTCTCTCTCTTTCACCTCATTTAGAGATGAACAGTGGGGTTTTGTGTTACAGCCAACTCTGCTCTTTTGGTTTCCATGGGAAGGGCATATTAATTGTGGGGGATGACAGGATGTGGCTATGGCTCCTGGGTTGGTTCAGATCCAAAAAAAAAAAAAATAATAAGGAGGAAGGAGAATGGTGAGAGATAGATGATCATAGCAGCACTGTTTGGTGTGGTTTTACTGGTAATAGCACAGTTTGTAGCTGTTGGATTAGCTTCCTACATGGGGATGCGGTCGACTGAAGCAGGGAGCTTTTCTGGCTTACCGTTTGAGTTGTAAATGGCAATAAATTTTCTTTAATCTAGAGTTGAAGGAAGAAATTGATTAAAACACACCAGCACTTTCTACTTCCTTTTACAGCTTCTAGTAATCCAGAGTTTTGTAGTGCGGTGTCAAGAGTAGGAACAGAGGACTGCAATTTATAATGAATGAAATTACTGGGACTAGGGAGGAAATGGAGTTCCTAATGAGGTTGTACCTCACATCAAATGGTAAAAACTGTAGGTATAATTTTAATTCTGTTGAAGTATATGGAACCTGGTTTCCCAATATTTGGTTGCAGCTGCATTGGGTCACTTGCTTTTTGCCTTTGGCAGTATTGTTTCACAGAATGATGGTTGGGGCATGGTAATGCAGTTCCGGTTTGAGTAGCTATGTTTGGTTCCTGGTTGTCATCTGTTAGTGTCACCTGTGGTGTTTTGATTGCTTTGTATGGTGAATTGACTTTGTTTACAAAGTCTTTTATTAAAGTACAGTTTGCATTGGTTAGAGGCGGTGGTTCCCCCTGCAGATCTTCAGGCTTCTGTGGAGTAGAACTGGCATGTTTGTATGTAGCTATGTTAAACTTAAATAAAAAAAAAAAGTTTGAAGGTAGGCATGGTATGGGTGGTTTTCGGGCTGCGCACTGTTGGTCCTGCTGCGGCTCCAGATGGGTGATTGTGGCCTTAATTTTGGTTTTATTTTGGGGGGTTGATGGGGGTAGGGCATGCTGTTCAGGTGCACATTGCTTGTTGAGTGTTGCCTTGGTGGTTTTCTGTGGTTGTGGGTGTAAGGTAGCATTGTTTTTGTTCACATGCAGGTCATGGGTCGTTTCATATTCTACTTACATAGTGCCTTTTGTTGTGCAGTCTGTAGATTAGCTTTTCACAGACTGAGTAGACGTGCAAGGAATGGTTATTTGCTGCTCAAGTGCAGTTGTGGTGGGAGCTACTCAACATGCTTGTTATCATCTACAAGTGGAGTGCTTGGCATACTTCTTAACTGTACAGATTTTTTGCAGAATGTACAGAATTTTACCTGGGATTTTTGATCAGTTTAGTTTTGTTTTCTGCCAAACTATTGGCAAATCGTTAGGACTGCAGTTAGAAAATAGTGACAGATGTTTCGGTTTTGGACTTCATACCTGTCAAAAAATTCATGCTAATGCAAATCTTTCTAGTCTATACATTTTTTACGTTTGCAGGAGCAATATCTAAAAGTTGCCCCTATTTTTGGGCCCTTTGTGGAATGGTGTATGTGGCTGAACAGCTGCATCATTCTGCTTCAGTTGTAGCTGGTAGTAAACTTACTGGATGGGGTGTCTAACAGTTCAGATTCGCTCCATCCTCTTAAGTTTGTAGTTTTGGGCAATGCAGTAAGGATTATAGCTTGCTGAATAAGCCTTTCTATTTGAGTTGCATAGCTTGTATCCCTTTTTGGCTATTTGCAGTGTGGGTTGAGTCACTTGGTCAGGCATTGATGGGGGGCTAGCATATGTGCCTTTTGACAGGGGAGTTAACTGACTGAATCAAGAAGGGGTGGTTGTGTGGATGGCACTGATTTGGGTTGCTGCTGTGGCTACGTGACACCTGGACAGTTGTCAGCATACCTCTCAACTGTACAGATTTTCACAGAAGGTCCAAATTTTGCTTGGTAATATTGGTCATTACATAAACCTGTGATTTTTCTGACAAATTACTAGAAATCAGTGAAGATAGAAGTTAGAAAGTACTGACAGACATTTGAGTTTCAGACTTTATACCCTTCAATAAGTCCAAGCTAATGCAAAACCTGTTATACTACCAATTTTCTAAGTTTTGTAACAGCAATATTTAAAATTACCCCTAATTTGTGCTTCTGTTCCACTTTTATTTATGGTTTGTCCGGATTGCTTGCTCAAAGAGGTTGAGAGTTATGTTATTGGTTTGGAACTTGCTGGGGTGCTGGACCTGGTGCTTCTAGGGTGGGGTAGTTGGTGTTGGTGTTTCTAGGGTGTGATTGTTGGGGCTGGTGCTGGTCGGCTCTTACTACCCAAAACCCTGTTGGAGTGTGGGAAACTTTTGTTGTAATGTTTAGGGTGTCAGACTATTTTGCCAGCAAGCATTTCAGTTTCCCTCTACATTGCAAGCTACCTAGAGGTAGTGTGTGTGTGTGTAGGGGGTTCATACTAGGATTGTTTTTTTCTTTTTTTTCCTGTTTTCTATGAGTAATGGAGCTGAAGGTAGTTTTCTAGATATCAGTAACTACTGGCATCTTTTGGTGGTTTTGGTTGCATCCCTCTGTGGTAGTTCATTGGTGATGGTGGTTTCAGCTGGATGGCGATTATTAGGTAGCAATTTTCGCAGGCTTGGAGGCACCTGCAAATAACGGCTGCTCAGTGGGCATGTATGGTAGAGCACTAACAAGCGTTTTTTCCTGTTTTTGGTTATCTGTTTTGTAAAAATAATATAATTAAATAGAAATAATACAACAGATGAAGAAGGGATAGCTGAATGAAAGAGGCAGTCAGCAAGGAGGCTGAAGTGTGATCACAGTGTAGCACGAGACCTGGGCATTACCTCTATCCTCACTAAGAACTTTAGCTAGGAAACCCATAGGATGGTTAAAAATGTGTTGATTTTATTTATAGTACAGGCCTTTTAATGAAATAATGATTCAGTTCTGTTTATCAGTGCCATCAGTTAGACTGTTAACATGGAATTTGTAACAGTCTTTTTCAAAGTGGAACTTCGGGGAACATGAACTTTTCTGTCCCAAATGAGGAACGTTCCTCGAGATGAGGTAAACTTGAGAGGTATGGGCATGTTATGAAGGTATTTTACTGTCTGTTTAAGCATCTTAGATTTCATTGTGTGCCGTTACAGACATTTGTAGATCAAAGCAGAACATGGGAGAAGCTGCCTTGGTCACACTTTCTAACAGATGGATATGTAGTTTTGTTTAAATTTTTAATTTGGTAAGAGTGATTTTTGTGGGGTGACTCTTGTAGTGCTCATTTATAGGAATGTTCTCAAGACTGTTTGAAAAGATACTTTAACTTGGCCCATATAGTGCTGCATAGGTTTTCTACAGAAATTGCTAGGTGACTCGTGTATTTTGATATTTGAATTATCCCTCATACAGTGTTTAGTTGGTAGCTCACTCTATGTCCTGCATTTCAATAGATGTCATTTAACGACACAAGATAATTTTTTTCCTCGCTGGCCATAGAAGGATTTGACAGGGGATACAGCAGTGCCAAGTTATTGAGGTTAGGGTAGGGGGGCTGTGCAGTCAATGAACAAGTTAGGCCTTAGGCAGCTTTTAATGTTATTAAAAAGTTTGTTTTGTGTGTGCAGAGGATTTACAGTTTTCATTTCTTTTGCAGATGGGGAAGTGCAGAGTGGGCATCAGTCAGTGGCCTCAAAGAAGCTGACTTGAAATGTGATGGATTCAACTTTGGTGGATGTTCCTGCTGCTGGAGTGGTGCACAATGAGGTTGCAAGTAACTGTACTTTATTAGGTGCTCATTAAGACATATCAGAGTCAGTGTGGTTTGGGTGTAGCATGGGGATAGTTGAGGGTAAGGTACATCAGGGGCAGGGAGAAGCAGATTTGTGGTTGTCCACAGGTGGGGTGGAGTCACAACATCATGAGGTGGTGTTGCATTTTGTGCGCAGGGTAATTGGTTTCAGTTTTCTGGTGGTAAAGCTATGCAGATGGGATTCTCAGTGGCCGATGCTACTTTGGGAGTTGGCACTGCACTCCATGGGAGTTGGCAGCAGCAGCTGGACTTTAAGACTAGGTGAAGGGTTTGAGAGAGCATGGCAAAATATGTGTGTGTAGCGATTAGTGAGAAACTGGCATCCATTGTTTAGGCAGAAGGCTGAAGGTCTAAGCAAGGCAAAATTTTGGGGGTTGCTAGGGGATGCAGGTCGTGGTTTGTTTGATTTTCCAGATGCAAAGGTAAACAAAAAAAAAAAGAGGGGTGAGGTATTGGGGAAGGGGTGGATTAAGAATATCATGGAGCCCATTGCGCTCCTGAATTTTGCAAATTTTGAGGGGAATGGTTTTGGCTTGTTGGCTGGCAGGGTGGAAGGATGTTTGGAGGAGGGATGTTCAGGATGGAAGGACGTTTGGAGTATGGATGTACTATTTGAAGTTGCAGGGTAAATGGTTAATTTTCATAGGGCAATAGGACAGTGGTATGAGTATTTGGTGTTGTCAAGGCAAGGTGTGTTAGGCTGGCTTGGAATGATCAGTTGCAGTACAGGATTCCAGACAGTTTTTGATAGGAAAGTATATGGTAGGGCATTACATAGTTTGTTAAACTGTGTTAAGACTGGGGAACAAAGTAAGGCAGTTCAGTTGGTCAAGGTGGATTTAGCTCTGATTGGTACAGTTGCACAGGTGACAGAGTTATGTGACTTTACTAAATCTGGGATGGTGGGTCATATGTTTGAAGGGTTGGGGAGTTTGGATAGTGCAAAGACTGACAGACTATGGATTTTGACAAGATGAGTTTGTTGTGAGGGCTGGCACTGGTAAACTAAGGTTCATTGGGTTATAATCTAGATCTTTATGAATGTATGGAGTTCATTGTGAGGGTGGTGCATTGGTCAGCAAAGGCTATGTTAGTCAGCACATGTTTTGCTTTATAATAGATATTGGGTATGGTGGTGGGATTACTATTAAATTAATCAGTTTGAAAAGGAAATCTCATTTTGGTCATTATTATATATTTGGGTGGCAAAAGTATGCTGCATTAAGGCAGGATGGCATGCAGTTCTGCTTGCTTGGTTTGGATAGTGTTGGGTTTTTCATTTTGGTAGTACATTTGGCAGGTAATTACTGGGGAATAATTATGAAATTACAGTTTGTAGCTAGGATAAGTGAAAATGTTTAATTTACTGAGGTTTACAAGGTTATTGGTATTAGTTTGGTGTTGGAGAGGGATTATCAGCTTATTTTCAGCTGTTTAGGCAACTGGTTGTTTTGGGGATTTATATGATAAGGCTTTGGGATATCGATGACAAGGATCCAGTTAGTTCAGACAGGATGGATACAGCAAACAATGTTTGGCTTTGACCCTTTTTGAGGTATTTTATTTATTTATTTTATTTATTTTACATTTGTTAACCGGGCTAGTCTAGCTGGATATATTTCCAGTTTCAGTAGAGGCCCGGGGAGAAAAGCTCCAGCAAAATAAAAAATTAAAAATTAAAAATGTTGTTACATGGTAAATGAAAGGATACAATTAGGTTTTGTTGGAAGTTTTGGTAAGAAGGAGGGGGAACAGCCTGGTCAGGCTGGTGGGTGGAGAAGAAGGTCAGGCTTGTCCGTCTTCTGTTCCTCCTCTGGTGTTGGAATTTCTTTCAATGAATTAGAAAAAAATTGAGCGCTTGGATCCTGCTCGATAAGTAAAAGTAAGTGAGGAAAGAACTCTGCTTATTTGGCTGGATGTTTAATTCAATAAGTGGGAAATGAAAGTGAGCAATGGGACGCTGCTTGAAAAGTAAATAAGCGAGCAGGGGTAAAGATGTTACTTATCTGTTCAGGGTAAGCGAGGTCACATTACTCTAGTTAACAGTTATATGGATGTTCATACTATGACTGGTCAGGGTGAGCAAGGTCACGTTACCATAGTTAACAGTTATATGGATGGGATGTTTATATGATAAATTAAAATATTGGTCAATAAAGTTATGCTTATGGAATTATGTTTATGGAAGTTCAATAAAGGTCTTCAAATGTCATTTGGTGTGATGAAGGGGAATGAGAAAAATGAAAATGAACAGTTGATTTTGATCAGAGAGGAGCTCAAACTGACTTGGTAGGAAGATATACCAGTGACTTAAGTGCTCATAGTGAATACATTCCAGAACTGGAATAAAATGCACAAAGAAAAACACCCTTTAAATGTGCAAAAGGAAGAAAAGAAAATGGTAAGTGTAAAATGGATGCCTGGTATGTTATTAAGCTAATATAAAGAAAGGAACGCCCTATAAATGAAAGCTGAGAGACTAGTTCAGTGAAAGAGACACAGCTTGTGGAACAAAGTGATAGTTACCAGAAGCCTAAGGTCATGAAAGACATGGCCAAAAAGACAGCCACTGACTGGGAAAGTCTGGAAACTCAAATAATAGTCCTTAAGTCCAGCCTAGTCAAACAGGAAAGACAGATACAATTGATCAGAAGTGCAGTGAACTAGAAAAAGGAAAACTAAAACTGCTGTCAGTCACTATCTTGAATAAAACTATGCAAGATAACTATTTATTTTTATTTTTTTTTATTTATTTAACATTTGTTAAATAAATAAAAAAATAAATAAGTAAATTTTTATTTATTTGTCTCTATTTGTCTTTGTCTATACATAACGAGATCAGAGGTACCTTGAGCAGGCCCTGACTGTAGTCTATAAGAACCAAATAGGGCAGCAAACTGGCTTACTGAGGTTACACAAATATATATATAAATGCATTATATAGATGGAATCATCCTGAACTGACAGTTGCAGAAACTGAAGCTTGGAAAAATGGGATGCAAAAAGCCAAAGTCTCCCAAGTACCTGGAGGACAGTGAAGTGTTTTAGGTCTACCAAAGAAACTGATGATCCTAGGAGTAGTTTATGCCATGGAGAGCTGTGCAAAATATCAGGCAATCAAAATGATATGCCTGCTCCCAGCTGGCACATACTACCATACATTGCCACGACTGGTGGAATAGCCTGTTACTAAAGAATTTTTGGACCAGTGGAGGTAAAATCTAGCTATCCAATCATGTTCACCCCCAAAGATCTGAGCTATATGGGGAGTCATGGTGTATAGTGCCCTGTAGTGAATGCTGTGGTATGTGTGTGGGGTTGCAGTTTTCTGAAAGTCTAGGAGGAAGATCTACAGGTTCTTAAACTGAGGAGACATCACCACCTTCTTATAAACGGGGTGAACAGAGAGAGAGGGAAATATATGAGTATCTTTGGTAAAGAGAAGTATTGTGCAGAGATACATAGAAAGGGGCCTGTACTATGTGAATGAATGAGAACCATAATTTATTTTGGAGAGATACAGAAGTAGCGGCCTATGAAATGTGAAAGACTAAATATTAGAGACCTGGCCTTGTGGGAGAGGAACTGAATTCTGAGTAATTTACTTGAGCTAAATTTTTCATTTACCTTGAGTGAGTTGTATATACATAGTGGATATAAAAAGTGTACACACCCCTGTTAAAATGCCAGGCTTTTGTGATATAAAAAGTGAGACCACAATAAATAATTTCAAAACTTTTCCCACCTTTAATGTGACGTATAACCTGTACAATTCAATTGAAAAACAAACAAATCTGTTAGGGAAAAATATATAAAAGATAAAAAACATACAATACGATGGTTGCATAAGTGTGCACAGCCTTAAACTAATACTTTGTTGAAGCACCTTTTGATTTAATTACATCATTCATGTGCATATAAATAGCAAGCACATGCCAACTTCAGTGCCATTTTGAGAGTGCAGCCAAAGAGTGAGCAAATATGAGTGTAATAGCTAGTTTGTTTATAAGTTTATCTAAGTTAAAGTTATTAAGCTACAATCCTGATGTGTTTGTACATAATAAAGCTGCTTGAACAGAACCCGTGAAGGCTCGTCTATTTTATTCTGACTGTATGAACGACATGGTGACAGAACTGGGAATCCAGAGACTGATTTTCAGAGCTATGAGGTGCAGAGTTAACATTGAGGATGAACAGAGAACCAAGGGCAAAAATGGCCAGAAACCAACCAAAGGTAATGAAAACTTGTACGAATGATTTATTTTATGAAAAGATAAAATGGAGCATTACAAGGGCACAAACCACATTATTAAACAAGCAAGAGGCACAAAAGGTTTATTAATTGAAGAAAATGTTTAAAATTAAGATATTTAATAAAATAATTATCAGAAAAGCACATAAGGGGTCTGGAATTACCTTGAAAATGCAAAATGGCATGTTTAAAGCAAAACGGGCAGGTTTGGAGTAAAACAAGCACAGGAAAAGTATAATGGGCATGAAAAGAGATTAAACGAGCAAAACAAATATAGTAAAGGCAAAAGGGCACATTAAGCATAAATAAAGCAAGGTGACTGCATTTTTTTGGCAAAGTACTATGTTTTGGCATAACTACTATTTTGCATTGTATTCAGGGCATAACTAGAGTTATTCGAAGTATCTCTAAGTGTGTAAAAGTGTTTACAGTGTTGCTTATTTTCGAAGAGTTAGTGTGCAAAGTGCAACTATTTTGTGAAGTACAGTCAAAATACAGCCATTTCAAAATGTTTCTTGTGCTGGGTGTGTCTATTCACAAAGTGCCACCATTACAGAGCACTTCTTGCACTGTAAAGAGTTATTTAGCAAAGTACAGCCATTTTGGGAAAGTTTCAATGTGCTGGGTACTGTTTATTTGCAAAGTGTAACTGCTTTGAAATGTTTCTTATTCTGAGCTTCTTCACAGTTTATTCACACAGTGCAGTTATTTTGAAATGTTTCTTACACTGATAAGAGGTGGTTTCTTACAGTACAGTAATTTCAAGTGTATTCTTGTGCCCGAGAGACTCATTTCGTAAAGTTCAGTTATTCCGAGGCTTGTTGTGCTATTGGATATAGTTACAAATACTGTCATAAAATTTTGACATATGTATATGTGTGTGTGTGTGTTCATGCATACTTGGAAAAGGCTTCACTGGTATGTGTTAATATGGCAGATGGATTTCAAAAACCATCATCACTTGTATTTGATCAGAATGTCGCAGAAAACTGGAGAATATTTGAGCATGAGTACAATATTTTTATATAAGCAATTTATTCTGACAAAGATGCATGCATCAGGGCATTCATTTTACTAAATCTAGCTGGGTTAGAGGCCATTGAAAGAGAGCGTTCATTTGTGTATGCTCCACCAGTATATGAGGGAGAAGGTGAAAACCATCATATTATTGTACAGGCTGAATCAAGGGAAAACCCCGAGTATCTGAAACACAAATTCAGGGAAATGTGTAACCCCCAGACAAATATTACATTAGAGATGCATTTGTTTAACACAAGTTCAAAAACCAGGGAAAACTTTTGCAGCTTATATTACTGAGCTGAGAAACAAGCCTAAAACATATTGTTTCGGTGACTTAAAAGATGACTTGATAAAGGACAGGATTTTGTGTGGTATTAATAGTGCTGCAATGAGAAAGATTTTGGTTCGTGACAGTGATCTAATGCTGAACAAAGCTGTTGAGATCTGTCAAATCCATGAAGTTACAAAAAGGCACACAAGTATGCTTGCAAGTGATAAGAGCATGGTTTCAGTAGACAGCATGCGACATGTGGCTAGCAGAAGCAGGCCTAAGCACATGGCACCTGTCAACCTTGCAGGGTCCCTAGGTAAAACCCATAGTTTTCCAGCAAGTTCTAAGAAAAGGACATGCTCAGTACAGTACAAGGGTGAGTTAGCACAACCCAAATCAAGCTTTGTTGTCAACTGTCACAACTGTGGTGCCAGTCACGAGTCTAAAAGTGAAAAAATGCTTAGCATTTGGTTAGCAATGCCACAAGTGTAAAAATGGAACCATTTTCAAAATTTTTTCAAATCAAGTAAACCTCACACAGTTATAGAGAAGGGTCACTCAAAAAAGCAAGTTGCTAATATAGAGAGGTACAATTCTATTTTCTAAATAGATGGTGTATCAGTAATTGGTGAAGAGGTTGATGTAGTAAATTTGTTGGCAAAGAATTAAGAGTTTTGTACTGTCCAGATCAATGGTAATTCCACCAAGTTCAAAGTAGACACTGGCTCAAAGTGTAATGTTATGTCAGCAGACACATTTGCTAAAGTGAGAGCTGGTGGATAACTCAACGTGGCTAGCTGTGAGAAATGTGTTGCTTATGGAGGTGAAGAAATTCGAACTGAAGGCTCAGTAGTGCTTTCATGTTATTTGGCTAGGAACTGTTACAGCTTGTTATATGTAGTCAGAAGACCTGTGCAGTCATTATTGGGTTTCAGAGACAGTTTAAGAATGAATTTGCTTTCCTTTACAAAAGAAGTTCATCATATAAGCACATATACTAGTTCCAATTTTACTGAAGCTATTTTCTCAGGGGATGCTGATGTTTTCGATGACAAGTTGGGCAGACGTCCAGTTGTGTATTATATGAAATTAGACCCAGAGATCAGTCCAGTGGTCAGACTAGCAAGAAGAGTTCCAATAGCTATGCAGAACAAATTTAAAGCTCACTTGGATAAAATGGTGCAGCAAGGTGAACTTTGTCCAGTCACAGAACCAACTGAATGGGCGTTGTCCATGGTAGCAGCCCACAAAAAAGGCTCAGATGAAATCAGAATATATATTGACCCAAGATATTTGAACAAAGCATTAAAAAGACCATATCATCCAATGCATACAGTCGAGGAAGTCACAGCCCTAATACCAAATGCCACTGTTTTTTCTGTCTTGGATGCAAAAATTCATTTTGACAAGTGATGCTTGATTGCAAATCCTCATTACTGACTTTCAGTACCCCATTTGGCAGATATAGCTTCCTGAGGATGCCATTTGGAATAAATTCTGCAAGTGTAGTTTTTCAGTGTGCAATGGAGTAATTTTTTCAGGTTATCCTCGTGCCATAATAGTAGATGATTTACTGGTTGGAGACAATGGTGAAGCAGAACATGACAGAAACCTTAAGAAAGTTCTAGACAGAGCATGTGAAGTGAACTTGAAGCTCAGTCCCCTGAAGTGCAAATTCAGACTACCAGAAATTACATATGTAGGTAATTTATTTACTAGCACTGTCTTGGAAACAGACCCATCCAAGCAAGATAATGTTCAGGCTCTAAAACGCTTTCTTGGTATGGTCAACTATTTAGGCAAGATTATATCAGACTTCAGAGAGTTGACAGCACCTTTGAGAGAGCTGACAAGCAACAATGTTATATTGTCTTGGTTGGAACAGCACCAGAAGGCATTTGAAGACCTTACGCAGAAAATTACCACACCACCTACATTAAGATAATATGATGTCAGTAAACCAGTAACTCTTTCCTGTGATGCTTCAAAATTTAGTCTTGGTGCAGTTATTCTTCAAGAAGACAGACCAGTAGCCTATGCATCTAGTACTCTTACCCAAACTGAAATGCAGTATGCTCAAACTGAGAAAGAACTTTTGAAAATAGTATTTACATGTTCAAAGTTTCATGATTATATCTATGGTCGAACTATTCAGACTGAAACTGATCACTAACTTCTAGTCACTATTTTAAAGATGCCTATGCATTCAGCTCCAGTGAGATTACAAAGAATGATGCTCAAAATGCAAAGGTACAACTTCAAAATGGTCTACAGAAATTCAGACTTCTTTATCTGGCTGATACCTTATCCAGATCACCCAGAAATACAATGGAACAGCATCATGCAAAGAATTTTGACTTTGATGTCATGGAAGTGTGTAATTTTTCTAACACAAGACTTGGTGAGCTGAGAGATCATACAAAGACTGATCCAGTTTTGCAAAAGCTCAGTCACTACTTTAATGTTGGATGGCCATCATAGCAATCTAGTGTACCACCTAAAGTGCAAACTTATTTTCCTTACAGAGATGAGATGTTGATGAAAGATGGCATTAGTTTTAAGCGTCTTAATACTGTTGTTCCTGCTTCTTTACAACATGAATATATCCAGATTTTGCATCGTGGTCACCCAGGTTCTGAATTTACCAAAAGAAGGGTGAGAGAACTAGTATTTTGGCCTTCTCTAGTAAAAGATATTGATAAAGTACTTTCTTCTTGTTCAGTATGCACTACACCGCATTTGCAAAAAGAAACACTTCAGCTAAGTCAAGTTCCTGAACTACGTCGGTCAACAATAGCCACTGATATATTCCATTTGAACAATCAGCATTAATTAGTGTTGGTAGACTCTTATTCAGACTGGTTTGAGATTTATTTATTACTTAATCTAACATCTACTGCTATCACCAAGTTGAAATACGATTTCTCAGTCCATGATAGTCCACACAAAGTTATCTCTGCAATGGTACCCAATTTACCAGTCAGTTGTTTCAGGAATTTGCAAGAGAATGGGACTTTGTACATGTTACTAGCAGTCCAGAATATCCACAGTCAAATGGACTAGATGAACATGCAGTGCAGAGTGCAAAGCAATTACTGGAGAAGTCAAAGTATGATAATACTAATGTCTTTTTGAATTTACTCGATCTCAGAAACATACCCCATGATGGTATACCTGGCTCGCCTTATCAGAGACTTCTATCTTGGCAAACCAGAACAACATTGTCTATCAGTTCTAGTTTGTTGAGGCCTAAAGCTAAGAACAACAGGACAATTAGAGCCCTACTATTCAGAAAGTGTTCTTTCCGGAAGTCCAGCTATGATAAATCAAACATATTTCTTTGTCCATTGAAAGAAAGACAGAGAGTGAGGATACAAACAGCAAAAGGTTTCAACCAGATTGGTCAAGTAACAGGTTTATGTACTGAGCCGAGATCCTACTTTGTAGAATCTGAGGGTGTGGAGTACAGGAGAAATCGCAGGCATCTTCTTCCTGTACCAGAATCAATATTACAGCATTGTTCCTGTTTTACAAACTCTAGATTGCAGAGCAATCCTGAGAACGTTCCTGTTGCAGAACGTGTCTTACCTTATACTTCCATCCCTGATGATGTTCCTGATGTCTCCAAAGTTGAACATTCAGCAGAGACAGTCCCAGTTCCTAGACCTAATTCTAATTTTTATGTCACACGATTTGGTCGATTTCCAGACCTAGTGTGAAATACACAGCAACCTGGACATAATTGTCTATCTGTATTTAGTTCTGTATAATTGCATGACAAAGAAATATTTCTATTGATTGCATATCAATTAATATTGTCAATATTGTATGACTCATTTCTCAAAGAGGGAGGATGTAGAATAGTGTGCGCGTGTTGTACCTTTAAGAATCATTTCAAAGTCAGCATGTGCATATAAATAGCAGCATGTGCTAGTTTCAGTGCCATTTTGAGAGTGCCGCCAGAGAGTGTGCCTGTATGAATGTAATAGCTAGTTTATAAGTTTATCTAAGTTAGTTATTAAGCCTCAATCCTGATGTGTTTGTACATAATAAAGCTGCTTGAGCAGAACCGACAAAGGCTTGTCTATTTTATCCTGAGTGAATGAGTGACAACCTCCATGCCATCAGTTTGGCTCAACAAATTGTGCTTGACAATATGGTACTCAATCAAATGAGTTTAGTCTAACTGCAGGACAGACAGACACACTCTCTCTCTCTCTCACACACACACACACACACACACACACACACACACACACACACACACACACACACACACACACAAAACACACAACACATACAGTAAGTGTGTGTGTGTGTGTGTGTGTGTGTGTGTGTGTGTGTGTGTGTGTGTGTGTGCGTGCATCTGTGTATGTGTGTGTCTGCAAATGTACAAGGTTTATATATTAACTTTTTTTTTCTATATTACTATAAATGGTCTGTATTTTGAGGTGCGTCTTACTAATAACCTTAAGAGTATTAACCAACATTGTTTTATTGTCTTTCCATGTTTTGATCCCATTATAATTCATTTACAATATTGCCCAGAGAATTTGTCTTAAGGAAACTGTAAAATACCCGCACAACATCTTAGACTCAACTGTGTTTCATTTGTGTATTGAATAACTCACAATAAATCACATCTATGCATTCCTGACCTTCAAGTTAGGTATGTTCACAAAAAGTTTCACAATATTAAAAATATTTGTAACACTCAGGGAATGATGTTTTCATGTACTTCCTTCTCTTTGGTTACCATTTGAAACACTGAGACCTGCATTAATGAGACCCATAATGTGGAGATTAAATTGCCAAAAATAAGGATTTACATATACTAAGTATGAGATTGCCATTTCTTGGAATGTTCCCTTTTGTCCACGGTATTGTGATCTTAGAGTTGGCATATATACGTTTGGGGTGGAGAGGGGCTTGCCCCCCTACAAAAAAAAAAGAGTAGGGGAGAAGAGCGATATTTAATATTTGCTCTTCTGCATCATTTTGGTCTTTTTTTATCAGCATGTCGTGATTCAGCATTTCAAGTCTCAATGTTTCTATAGGGAAGCCTCTCCTCTTTCTTGTGTCTTTGACTTTATAAACATGACATCCCCATTGGAATCTACTAGGATGTTTAGTCTTTATGTATACCTTTGTAGCTTTGTATGAAAGATACTTCAGTTGCTTACACTTGTGTCAGATATCTGCTCACACCTGTCATAAACAAAAGGATTTGTGTATTTCATAAAACCCGTACTTCAGCTTTCAGATCTATGTTTTGGACTATGCCCCACGCTTTTGCTTGACTTTGTTCTGCATTGCTGTGCTTTGCTTGGTTCTGCTTGGCCTGTTATTAATGTGTAATGCAATCCTTCATAACATGAATGTTAAGTGTTCCTGATATGTATACTTCCTTCATCTTCAAAAGAAAACAAACTTGATAGTGATAATGGCCTTTTACATACGTACACATGTATTATCTATACTTTAATTGGTTTGAATTTCGTTGTACTATTTTGTGTTAAATACATTAGTTAATAAAAAAAAAATTATTCAGAGTAGCTCCCATTCGTTACACATCTCAGTTTCACAGCTGTCATGGGTGGCATGACTGCATAAAATTTTTTTTGAAAAGACTCCCTTAGAAACTGACGTGATTTTTGCCCTTATCATTCTAGATCATACTGTAAAGAGGTGAGGAAGGAAGATAAATAAGGCTACTTGTAAATACCTGGCTCAGTTCCCATTTAAACTAAACTGCTGGTGTCATTAGTAAGTCACAGAGAATATTTTACTGGCATTCAAAAGCTGTGTAATCCACTGATTGCAAGTGAATTAGAGACTTAGTGTGTCATTGTTCCTCTAGAAGTGCTGCTTGTTGTTAATAGTTATGTCATCTTCTGCTGTTCTTTTTCAGCAAGCCATCAGTTCTATCACACACTCAACATACTGATGTACTTCTAGCAGTGCACACTGAAATTTGACTGACTTCTGCAACCAGCAACAGAATTTGTTGTAGGAATTGCTTGGATACCAGCTAAACAAACTATCCTTGGCTGTTGCATTTTCTATTGCATCTTTAGAGATAGTTTCGAACATCCAGCTCCTAGAAAATCTGATCATTTCTACAGGGTGCAGGATTCCTCTAAGTACTTTTACAACACCCTATAATGGATCCATCTGTAGTGCCTGGGGATGGCAGTAAAGAACCTACTGTTTCCTCAACAAAGAATACAGTTCCCATGAATGACAGGGACAGTAAGATTCTTGAGAGACTGAGTAAGAAGACATACAACAGTTAACATGTAGCAATGATGCTGTGAATGCATTGTGTATGACAGCAGCTACAAAGTGTTAAGGAGGCATGCTTGATTAAGGTATAATGAACCAGCAAGAAATGTGTTGCAAGTATGAGGGAAGGGGTCATATTAATAAGCTTTGTGCTTTCAATAGTGAAGTGCGTGCTACTGACAAAAATGTGAATGCTTTAGATGAAGTAGTTCCTATGGCGTACAGTAAAATGAAGGCCAGGATAATTGAGTCAGCTCTGTTTTACTGTATCACAACTGAGCTCATAAATTCTACTGTATTTTTAGAAGGAAGGGATGGTGGTTCAAGCCTTATTAGATTTTGAAAGCATGATTTCCTTTCTCAACCAAAAAGTTGGAGGTAATATACATTCATGGTGACAGAAGTACACACCAAAACATAGAATTGTCAAAATAGAAACAGAGGATAGAAACATGGGGAAAAAAACAGGCACTGGAGTGAGGACTCTCTGAATAAAGTGAGGACAGAAAATGAGATAAGTAGGAGAATGTATTTTTTCTGAACCTATTTCTGTAAGTGTAGAGCTGGGAATAGAACTGAAGGTGTATATAAGTGGCAGGAATCCATAAACTAATAAACATGTAAAACTGACAACAAATTTTGTTCTAGCATACCCTTTGCAGTAGAGGAGCAACATAGAGAAGGAAAAGAAAGTTTTAGGGGATGCAACCTACAAAACAGAGAGCACGCAAGTGGCCTATACCGACAGGAGAAAATGTAACAGTTTTTTTTTTCTGTTAAGACTACCACTTGCAAGGGAAGATATACAAGAAGCTACAATACTAGTGCTTTGGGGAGAAGAAGGTATACCATCTACCTTGAGGCAAATCACTTAAAAAGGTAATTCTGATGTACTGCATTTGCAGATAAGCTGCATCAACTTTAAAAATCACAATGGGAAGTTGATACTATAGTAGGGCAAGAAAGAATATAACTAAGGCTGTAGCAGAAGACAGTGAACAAGATGGTCTAATTACTTCTTACACTATTTTGAGTTACAGTATCACATCTTATATATAGGCATTGAAGGAAGTGAAGAAGGTTTTCATTGATTATTAGTGCCAAAACATTATAGGACACTGGTAATGAATCTAGACCATAATCACCTGTTTGAAAGCTACATGGGAGGGACAAAATTAAGGTGAATGTGTTTGCAAGATTTTACTGACCAGGCATAATGTGTGAGAGAGAGAGAGAAAACATGTGAGCTTCTTTTTCAGAATGCCAAAAAAACAACATCCCATTCTGCAAATAAAAGTGCCTTGATCTCATGGCTATCATAGAAGCACCATTTAAACATGCTGATTTGGACATTGTGGGTCACTAATAAAATCTAGAAATGGGTTTCATTACATAATAATCGACTATGCTACCAAATTTCCAGAAGTAGTACCCTTATGAAAACCTATTGCTAAGAACATTGCCTTGGAACTGGTGTTATCTCCTGAGTTGGCATCACTAAGGAGACATTTACTGGTCAAGGCACTCCCTTTATGTTGATGGTACTGAATTAGTTATGTCAATGGTTTACATTCAAATAGTTGAAGGCATTAGCCCTAGAAAGGACGAATGAAACACTGAACTTTCTGTTGAAGAAACTTACTAATGGAGATAGAAAAAACCTGGACCAGTTGCCTCCCTACCAAATATTTGCAATCAGAGAAATGACACAAGCTTCAACTGGGTTTATCCCATTTGATTTCTGCATGACAGACAAGTGATAGAGCTGCTTGCCCTTGCTAAGGAAACATTGGAACAGGAAAGCGTCCCTTTAAAAATGTGATAATTCACTTTGTCTGTTTGCAGGACAGATTCAAGCTATTAATGCCTTTATCAAATGATCACATGCTCACAGCTCAGAAAATGCTACAATGAGTTAATAATATTTGAGTGTGACAATTTAACCCCAGCAGATTAAGTTCTACTGCCACCATTGGTATCCTCCACAGAAAACAAATTCATGTCCAAATGGCAAAGAACATTTGATGTACTAGAAGGAATAAATGCCATTAACTATAAGGTTAAACAGCCAGCAAAAGAGAAAGGCAGAGCAAATGGCCTTTGCCAAATTTGATAGGTTAATTTAAGCACAAGAAGGGAAATTGGACAGGCTTAAAATGGCCTGCAAAGATGGTTAGCCTAGTACTTACCTATCAATTTATGAACCTAAGCATTTCATACTAATGTGCTGAAACCATGCAAAGAAGTCTGCAGAGAGCTTACAAGCTGAAGTTTATGCATGAGAGACCATAGAATTTCAGTCAAATATACAGTTAAAGGAACCCTTATCAAACATTGAAAAGCAAGAGGTAGCACAATTTCCATGAATAATTTAAAAGTGTTCTCAGAAATGCCTCTGAAAATTAAACCGATAGGGCATACTATGGAGACAGCCATAGAATAAAGGATACACTGAGACCTTACAGAATACTGGAGTCGCTAAAGCAGCTAGTTAAGAAGTTAAAAAACATGCTCAAGCAAGGCAAGACAGAAGAGCTGATCAGCCCAGTACTGACAATTCCTAGACCTGATTTAAGCTCTAGAGTCTGTAATAACTGTAACAAATGGAATACCAAGTTTGATAGCTGTCCCATGCCTAGAATTCATGAGTTCATAGGTTCATAGATTAGTACTAGGCTAACTGCCCTTGCGAGACATTTTAAGCCTAGCCAATTATCTCCTGTGAGATTCAAACCTTATACCTTGTGTTTGTAAGTCAAACACCTTAACCATTAGGCCACCCTCCCAACCCTTTGATACAGAACTTGGAGAAGGCTGGATATCTGACAGTACTAGACATGATGAAAGGATACTGTCTGATGCCTCTTATCCCTTCTGCCGAAGGAAAAGCACTTTTGTAACCCTTGATGGGCAATTGCAGTACACAGTGTTACCATTTGGCCTTCATGGTACCCCAGTCACCTTTTAGAAATTGAGGAATAAAATATTGAAACTCCTCTCATGACGTGCTGCTCCACACCTGGACGATTTGGCCCTTCAGTCAGAGGGCTGGAAATCTCACTTACCTAAAATGCAATCTTTATTAGAATCCACAAGATATGCAAGATTGACTCTCAATGGTAAGAAAATTAAACTGGGTATGGAGGAAGCCATGTGCTTATGGTATGGCTTAGAAAGAAGGGATGTCAAAAGCATAGCTAGAAAAAAAAAAGAAGCCAAAACATTGGCCAACCACCACCACTAAGAGACAGGCAAAGTTGTACTTTGGACTATCTGGGTGCAACAGACAGATTTGTGACTACTGCCTATCATTTGACATATATTACAATAGGGAATGTTACTATCATGAGGCAGACAGAGCACTTAAAGACATAAAAAGGATCCTATCCTTTGACTCTGTGTAAACAAATTCTGACTTTACTAAAGATTTTGCCTTGTATACCATTGCATCACAGATAATTTTGGGAGGCTGTTTTATCCCTAGACATTCAAGGTGAGGTGTATCCTGTGTGCTATATCCCTAGGAAGATGAGCAATGCAAAAAGCAGATATGTGGATAGAGAGAGAGAGAGTCTAGCAATAAAACAGGATTTCTATTACTAAAAATACTGTTTGTTAACCAGACAACACTTCAGTTTTGTAACACATCATACCCCATTACAACTGTTGTAAGCAAACCAAAGGCACTACAGTTATGCCAGTGGACACTATTCTTTGAAGCATATCAGTGTACAGTGATCCACAGGCTCACCCAGTCAACAGAAATACTGATGACCTGAAGCACAGAGCTCATGTAGTGTGCTGTCCTTAAGAAACCACCAAATAATGCTCAAACAAAATATGGCACCACTGTACTTTTACAAAATTTATTGTAAAACACAAACAATTTAAATCAGGTTAAGCACTTTCATCTTAAAATTGTACAGACTTCATCACAACCACAATTTCAATTAATCAAGGCATTTAAATGCAAAATTAAGTCAGTCATGTGACATGATAAACTTAAAATTAGAGAACAAGTATATAAAAAAATGAAAAGATAAAAGATGAATACCACATACAAATCTCCATGACAGTGTATGAATAAGTTATAAAACCTTTTTCTATAAACATAGCAAATAAATGTGAATATATACATACAATACATTAATATTCAAATAAAAAACAGATGAAGATAAAAGATGTATGAATATTCACTATATTTAAATTCACAGTAAAATGAGTAAATCTGAATAATTTCATGGGTATATCAATTCACCAAAAGGTGTAAACAATCCAAAGAATCTATAAATATCTATAGCTTTCTTCCTCTCAGCTTTAAAATATGGACCAAGGAAACATTTGTTGAGTCCTGGGGGTTAGAAACATCTAGATTCAGTTGCCACCAAAGTTCTCTTATCTCAAGGGCATTTACCCAGTCACCTCCCTGCTTGTTGGGGTGCCCACTTCTAAAATTCCAAACCAAAATTTTTTATATACTTTACACAACAATGTGTGTTTGAAAAGACAACTATTCCAGTTTCACTTTTTAAAGTCGTTGGTATATTCATAGATACATATACAATGAATTCTCTCAGTTTTACCTATGTAGAAAGCATTGTAATCAGAGCATATGGCAACATAAACCACATCCTTTGTGGAGCACTTTCCCTTGGCCAGATATGTTCTATGTCTTCATCTGAAATAAATGAGCATTGGTTGCATGGCCCATAGTTATGGGTACCAAATGTGAAACCATGTTTGTTTAATGATAAATGACTCTGTAAAATAGATTTAAGATTTTTTTTCAGATTTATAAACAAATAGTTTCCCCCAAAATAATTTCAAGAATTCTACCATACCATATGAATTTAAATACTCATCTACCCAGGCAACCACAACCAGCAATACACCATGTCAGAAGTGCTGCCATTGCTATTGTAAACTAAGTTGAGACTATCCTTATTACAATATGTTTTACACTAAACTTTTTGAACATTTGTACATGCAATGTACTATAAGCTTGAAATTACTGACCCATCACATGATTCAACATTACTGGTCAGTGCCTAATTGTCACAGAAACCCCCCCACACACAAATATATAATACACACAAATTATATATATATATATATATATATATATATATATATATATATATATATATGGATCTAGGACATTTCACCGAATGCACATTTCACAGAAACTCATATCACCGAACACAAATCACCTAAAGCACAATTCACCGAAAACACAATTCATCAAAACACATTTCACTGAAAGTAGTATACGGCCTTGTCCCCCCTGTAGTGTGACCCTGGAGTTGGTATATATAGTAGGGGGTGTGGGGTGCACTGCCCCCCACATATTTAAACTATATCATGTTTGGATAAGAGTAATATATTGCAATTGCATGTATGCATGTATATAGTTTAACACATTTAAAATATGTGGGGGGCTACACCCCCCATACCCCCCGATGTGGGGGGGCGGTGCCCCCCTACTATATATATATACCAGCTCTAGGATCGCATTACAGTGGGGATAAGGCCATATACCACTTTCGGTGAAATGTGTTTCGGTGAATTGTGTTTTCGATAAATTGGGCTTTCGGTGAAAAGTGCACACTAATTTAACTTTCGGTGAAATGTGCATTCGGTGAAATGTCCTAGATTCATATATATATATATATATATATATATATATATATATAGCCTCAAATATTTGGCCTGTTCCTCATAAAACCTGTGATTTTCTGGCAAATCATGGAGGACTGAAGTCACTAAATAATGACCAAATAATGACATATATTTGCATTTCAGAATTCATGTCCCTCAGAAAATCCATGCTAACACAAGTCCTGTTATTCTAGCAGATATCTGTCTATAATGGCAATATTTAACATCTGTCCCTATTTTTGGGTCTTTGTACCCCCATTATTTTAGGCTTTGTACAGATTTTTTGCTTGAAGAGGTTGAGAGGTATGGTCATGACCTCTTGCAGGCTAGGCTTCACAAAGTTTCCACACTGATTTCTCTCCATTCTGTTTTCAATGTAGTCATTGGGTTCCATGCGCAAGTGGTCCTTGGATGGCTTTTTTATTGCAATATCAAGAGTCTGGAGATAGGCAGTCATTCCTGCGGGAATCATTATTTGATCTATACTAATCTGTGCAAGGATGCTGGCTGAATCCCATACTAGCAGAACTTTTTCGCCACCTCGCAAAACAAGTGCAGCATTACATCGACCCACTTCCTTATAACTGCTTGTGTGCACCAGGCTTTTTCGGTTTCAAGAATGTAAATGCCTGAAACACATTCAACCTTATCTTTCTTGCTCTTACTAATGATTAGAGGTGGGGTTTTCTTTCTGTCTAGATGAATTGCCAAAATACAGGTAACATGTGCACTGTTGTAACCAGTGGAGGGAATGTAGATTGACAAGGCACCCATCAACTGTTACTTGACATCTTTGACCCATAAACACTACATTTTTATCCATAGCAATCATGTTGGAGAGTTGGTATTTAGAAAAGTCGATGCCATCAACAAAGGACTTGAATGCAAGTTCACATTTAATAACTACCAGCTTGAATAGTGTTGTCGATCTTCTTTGTGACAGTTCATATCAATGAAGGATGCCATCTAGCCAATGTTGTTATGCTTTGAATTCTTCTGGGGATATTTCAAACTGTGGTGCCATTGCAAGGGCAAATGCTTGAATATCAGCCCTGCACACAACCAAAGCCTTTGCTCTCCTGTTAGCAATCCATTTATAGATGATGGCTTCCAGCTCAGGAAATAATGGTGGCTGACCTGATCCACACTTGCACTTCTTAGCATTTCCCTTGTCCGCCTGTTGACTGAGGTTATCATATGCTGCTCGGCATTTTCGGACCATTCGGAGATCCAACTTCTTCTCTTTGCAGAAAGCCATTAGATTCTTTCCCCTGGGAGTCCTCTTCGATTCCTTTCTTGTACTCGATTGAATATCTCTTTCTTTTTGCACTTATCTTGTCTGGAGGGGTTAATTGAAGACTTACGAGACAGGAGTGGCAACACAAAATGGCAACAGTTAAGAAGACACAACCACACCCATTCGTTATCAAGTGCGCATGTTTTACATGCGTTGTCTGTACTTTGACCAATCAAAGTACACTTGCCAGTGTTTATGGGCCAAGGATCTCAACCGTCAAGTGTGAGTGAGGATTAGGGTTACAGTAAGAATCATGGATGACTCCCGGGGATAGAATCTTACGATTCTCTGCAAAGAGAAGAAGTTGAGTGTCCGAATGGTCCGAAAATGGTGAGCAGAGTATGATAACCTCAGTCAACAGGTTTTGATAATATTATTATTTTATAATTCAACACATCCATCATGTGTTGTTGATGATCTAAACTGGGGCTTATTTTTGGGGTAGGACTTATATCATGACCACCCTGGAAAACCATGCTAGGTCTTATTTTCTGGTTAGGTCTTATTTATGGAGAAATATGATATATGGATCTATGTCACATTACTGAAGTTCTGAAACTTCGAAATTCATAAGGCCAAGACCATATGATTGAAGTTTTGGAACTTCAAACATTAAAAAACAAATTATAAACAAAAAAAATTATATTTTTAATGTTTCTGCAGGGGGAGATACCCCACACCCACTGCTAATTAAATATTCCAACTCTGGGATCACACTACATTGTAGAAAAGGGTTCATTTTCCATTCTGTGCTATACCACAATCTCCATTCAAAAGGTTCAAAGTTTCAAAACTTTGATCATATGGTCCCAATCATATGACTTTTGAAGTTTTGATAGAGACCAAAATATTATGCATGTCTGCTTAAATTTATATTAAAATTTAAGCCAATGGCATTTTTGAACATCTTTTTTGGAATTAGACAGAAATTATTTATTCCTACATTGACAGCATGATTGTATTTTGATGCTACCTTTGCAGTTCAGGATGTTAAAGCCTATTGAATGTGCTAATGCTTTTATAGTAAATCTGGTCCTGCAACCTAAGGATATGATGTTGACATCAAAATGGCCTGTGTTGCAGTATAATGTAGTTGTACCCGTTTATCAATAGGAAAATTCTCATCATAGACATAGAATCTCTTACCACAGTCTTGTGTGTAGGCGTGCGTGTGCCTGAGTGTCAAACATTCCATTGGGAAAAGCTAGATAGATTATTTCACATGTTAACTGAACACACTAGGTACATGCCTTAATCAATTCATCCAGGATATAATTCTAAGTCTTGCATCTTTCAGTACAGAATGCTGTCCTAGGTTCCACTGGTTGATTCAGAATGATACAGTGTTACAGGCAGATGAAGGAGCAATGTTTCATGGATACTATAAGATCTGGGATAGATTATTCATAGCTAGACATTTTAAAATGTGGAATGCTACGATGGTGGCATGGGATTGCGACTTGATTCCAGATATGACCAAATCTTGGTCAGGGATGTAATCAGAACAGTTACTTTTTTAATATTTATTTCTTCTGGCTTAAAGACAGTTGCACAATTGACACAGAATAATCAAGAGACAGTTAACTGTAGGGGCCACAGTAAACTATCAAGCAGATATGAATTTTAGAAGCCTAGGCTAATAAATTATTTGCTACAGAATGACGTTTTCTATGTAAGACCACTACACTGGGCAGAATGTGATTAATACATAGTAAAAGACTACATCTAAATCAGTGGCTCTTGGTGATACTAATATAAATTTCTGGTCAGTCATGAAGAGTACCACCTGAGATAATTATAACTAATGTGTGTTGTCAGTATTACGTGAAAAAAATGATACAGGACTGGGTCATAGTAATGAATATTGGCAATGTTTACTGGTCACAGCCCTAAGGGTTATACTATATGGTATACAAATTCAGCAAGGTTTGCATTTATGAAACAAAGGGCTAAGGACAGAGCCTAACTTTATGAAAATGGATGCTTCATCTGCTTATACAGAAAGACATTTTTGAGATGTTCAACAGTGGATCACTGCTGCAGTAACCTAGATTATTTGGATTATATCCTGCCAAAGATATAACCAAAAGAGCAACTGTTGAAAGCCAAAGCTGTCTTCCATACATTCTATTAGGAGCCCAAGCAGAGCTTCATGTAGAAGGCAATTAGTGTCAAAAAGCTTCAGTGCTTTCTTACCAGCAAACTGTGCTCCCTCTGTGGGCATTGTTTAAATTGTTTTTTTTTTTCCCTGAGGAAAACAGTGTTTCTCTGTGAAAACAACTTTAAATAGGAAATATTATTTTGGACTGTCGTTACATGTGAACAGATGTTTTTTTTATTTTTCAGTTGAGAATTCCTGTGCGAAAAAGAACTGGGTATACATATTTTTGATTATTTTTTTTTACATTGCTATGTAGAAGAATTGATTCTGGGGCAGTATGTTGTGGTTTTGAGGACTGTTTTTAAACTTTTTTAACCTCAGTATTGACTTGTATGCTCACTTGTTTTATTTACATATGCAGGCTCTGTTACCTGTCTTTCTGGTATTCTTTTTGGCTGAACTTTGGAGCAGATATCAGCCTCTTTGGTTCTTCTTTCCCCTTTTCACAAGAAATACATTTCTTAGGAGTCTTGGGACCAGCAGGCTCTGTAACTGCCTCAACTGCAAATGGGTGACTCTGTTGTGGTGAGCCTGGGCTCCTCAGACTTGTTGTTTCTCAGTCCCTCTGGTGTAACACCTACAACCACTAAGGACTGTGAGTTAGTTACATCCTCTGTGGTTATTTGTTAGCTCTTACCGGGCGAGGAAGGATAACTCTTATGGGTCTTAAGAAAAGCAGTGACAAAAGGTTTAAAGATTACCCAAGTTAGGGGCTTATTTTCCAGGGCAATACCCCTGTCATGTCTACTTTTTTCCAGGAATTTTTCCAGGAAATATCTTTTTTCTTAATTCTACACTGACGTTAACAGAAAAAGACAAATATTTCCCTCTATTCTATCACTGATTCCCAGTCAGAACAGCACTCCTTAAGCAGATGATTCTGTTTCTAAAGAAAGTTTTACTTCATATTTCCCTCCAGTATAGTTTTCTTTTGTGAAAGTATGTTTTAGTTCATATTTCATAGATTAGTACCTAGCTAACTGCCTCTGAGGGCCATTTTAAGCTTAGCTAATTACCCCACATGGGAATCAAACCCCACACCTTGTGTCAGTGAGGCAAATACCTTAACCATTATGCCAGCCTCCCACTCTAGTAGGAGCAGACTGAAGTTTCTATCTCCCAGCACAAGTTTTATGACTTGTTGCAAGAGGATTTTTATCATCTGTCCTTCCTGTTTTATCTATGCAAGAGGATGCTTTTTTAACTGCTTGTTATATGCCTAACAATCATACACATGCCCATAAAAAGTTTGGTAGGTGGCGTATAATGTCTTAGACACTTGAACAGCCTGTTTCTTATCCACATCTGATCCTGGAGTTGTTTCCTTATCAAAGCCAACTACTGATGATTATTTTAGAATGGGAAAGTATTTGATAGATTTGAGACTGAAGTTTTTTTTTTTTTTCAAATATTTTTTTCTTTATTAGACAGAATTGCCAGGCTCATAAAGTTACAAAAAGAAAATACATTTTACTTGTGTTTTTTTTTTTTTTTTTTGTGAGAACATGAGAAAGGTAATAGTTAACCTTCTTACTTTTGAGGCTAACATTTAATTGAACACCCTATTATTTCTGTCAAGTAACCAAACACTTTCTTAATGTGCTATTATCATTCTTCTAATGCTGTATCCAGAGCTGCTACTTCTATTTTAGTTATGAAAAATATTGCTTGGTTATGTTATCAAACCTTTTCATTAAAATGTTAAAGTGGTTTTCTTTGGCCCTTTTGTTGATATGGTCCTAAATATTTGGTATGAGAGTGATACTGAGTTAAAAGGGGGTTCTCTATATTTTTCAACCCATTTTATCTTAAAATAAAAAAAAATAATAAAAAAGAACATACGTGTGTGTGTATTTTCTTTCCTTTTCAGTATCTTTTTTGAAGAATATATCTAGCAGCACTAGCAAGAATAAAACAAACAGTTTAAACATTTTTTTAAAAATGGCATGGAGGCTGTATGAAGTGGGTAGGCATCTCCCCAGTGTGGGAACAGTCCAAAAAATCTGTATGATAAAGTATAATTGTGTACAGTTAACATAAATGTAGATGTTCAAGTGTATTCACTGCTGCAGTCCTGACTTATGGGATTTCCTGCCATGAATGCCCTTGCCTGGCCTGACAACCAGAGGAAAAAATCTCCCTCCTCCATGGGCTGACCAACGCCAGTATGCTTGGATATATAGGAAGCCAGCTAATGTCATGAACCCAGTCATTCTTGCCATCAGAGCCTGAAGTAGTGTTTCAATGTATCAGTCGGTCCACACCAGAGAGACGTCATTTAAAAAGCTAAATACCCCACTAGGGAACTCTTTTCTTGGTTTAACTCATTTCAGATAAGGTTAATAATCATCTCCATTGTGGTAAGCAGATTCCACACTGAGACGTCCATTCATTTTGCATTACTTATTTAGGCCCAGATCACACTGCACCTAACTGCCGTTTCTGTTCCCATTTCAACTGTAGGACTATTAAGCGTAGGGCCGTGATCTTAGCTAGGCACCTTAGCCTCACAACAAGTTCTTAGCGTCTGATGGTGTTCACCAGTCATTCAGAGGTTGAGCTCCCTAATACCAAGAGGGATAAAGAAAAATTACTCAAGCTTAGGGCCTCAGACAACAATCCTTCTCTGTCAGCCAGTCCTCCAAGGCTCGTGATCACTGAAGAAGGCAAGGCACTTTCGTAGCCCCCTTCTGCAGCAGATGTTGTGGCACAGTCCTCTGTAGAGACATGTTCAGAGTCCAACATGCCATCAGGTCCCTCAATGTCTGCACAGTTCTTAGAGTTTAGTTCATCAGTCAGGTACATGGCCACTCAGCAGGCCTTTGCTTCTGATGAGCATGCTTTAATCAATGATATTCCTTTTCTGCATCAGCCTGCATCAGTTACTCATTCTTCCAGAGAGACTGGCATTAGAGTTGGAGATTCCTAGGCCCAAGACTAAAGCTACCTCACAGAAGGGAACTTCCTCAGGGCCTATGCTAAGGCCTACCAGCCCCCACTCAAGGATTTCAAAAGGATTTGGCCAGGTTAGCTGAAGACAATCTCTTTGGTCAGATCTAGACATCTCCTTACTGAATCTTCCCCAAGGAAAAGAAAAAGGGATCCTGCCCCTGAAGTACTTTCTGACCCCTTTGAATATGATGAGGCATTTGTTTTTTATGAAGGACCCTCCCTGGCCTCATTTCAGGATTCAGATTCTGAAGAAAACCTGGCTTCTGCTTCTCCCCCTGAGGACATTACTTTTGGAGAAACTCTTCATGCCATGAGGGAGCACTTCCAGTGGAAAGCCCAGGATTACCCACAATCCAAAAGGAGAATTAGGGAATTCCTTAACCTGCCAAAACACAAACCTCTTGCCATTCCTCCTGTTTTAGAGGTTGTAGAGGATGCTTTCTTGGATTCCTCTTTGAATCCTGATTTTCTTCCTCCAGTCCCTCAAAAAAACAAGAAGGTTTTATAGGGTGCTGGACTCTCATAAGCATCTCTTTAAGAATACTTCTACTGATCCAGAGGTTGTCACCCCAGGACCCAAAAGGGATAGATCCAGTTCCTCTAAAAAACCTTTACCAGTTCATAAAGAGAGCAGGGTTCTTGATAGATTTGGCAAAAAAGTTTACACTTTGGAGGCTTCCAGCCAGGCTGCAGCATGCATAGAACACATAGGTTCATAGGTTCAAAGGTAGGTACTAGGCTATTGGCCCTAGGGCCTATAATCCTAGCCAAATGGTACCCTGGCTTTTCTCACCCAAGAAAATTATTTTCCTGTGCCCCTGTCAAGCAGAGCTACAGAATTGATCCCCAGAGTGAATTTCCAATCTCCCATCCAATCATCAAGATTTTTCTTGAAGAGTGCTAATGAGGAGCTCTGTTTGACATAGATAAGTAGTTTATTCCAGAGTATGGGAAGTCTCTGGGACAGGAATCTATCCCTCCAGCATGTTCTGTTTATTGTGGGGACAAGCTTTAGGTCATAGAGCGTGTAGCTCGGAGGGATTGGTATTTCTTTAAGCGAAGCATGTCCAACAGCTCTGGGTTTGACATAGCTTTTTATGTTAGGCAGAGATCGCCTCTGAGTAGGCGATATGCGACAGAGTAAAGTTGGCATTTTTTGAGACGGTATGCGTAGGGCATCTGTTTGAGGCCAGTAATCTTCTTTGTGAGGTATTTCTGTGGCCTTTCCAGTTGTTGTAGATGTCTTGTGAGGTACATACCAAAGGGGCATTGTACTCTATAATGGGTCTAATGAGTGATGAGTAGAGGGGAACAATGACCTCTTTTTTCCTGGATGAGAAACCTTTCATGATGAGGTGTGCCAAGTAGAAGGATTTCCTGACTACTGTGGCGATGTGATTATCAAAGGAGAGACTACTGTCCACCTGCATCCCAAGGTCTCTTATCACACTTTCAGTGGACAGCGGAACAATCTCTCTCTGATCATGTCAAGTCAAACCTCTTGGATGCCCCTCTGGACAAGGACTTCCTCTTTTAGCCTAAAGCTAAAGCTGTACTTAAGAAGATGGAAGACAAAGCTAAATCTATGCAAACTGTGAAATACTTCCTTCAAGTTCAGCCACCTATGTTTAGTATGAAGTATCCCTCTAAACATTGGTCCTTTCCCTCTCAGTACAAAGCAGGCAGAGGAAACCCCAGAGGGAAAGGATGCAAAGGCAACAGCAATTACAAGACCCAGGTGGTGGTCCTCAGACACTCCTAGGTAAGGGAGTTCTAGGCCACCGGCCCCTGGTAGAGTGCAACAATGACTCATCCATCCCTTTCTGTTTGCAACCCCCACAAGACTAGGAGGACGATTATCCCTGTTTAAGGAGAATTAGTCCCTCATCACTTTGGACAGGTGGATTCTAAGCATTATTTCACATGGCTACAAATTTAAAGAACCATTAAAATACTCAGGCTATCCAGACATTCCACCAAATCCCTTTATCAAATTCAGAATTTGTGCTCCCAGGATTCAGTGGAGTCATCTGCAGAACACCAAACGGGAAAGGAACACCAAAAGGGAAAGGGTTTCTATCCAGGCTATTCCTGGTTCTTAGAAAGGAATGCTCTTGGCAGCCCATTTTAGACCTATCTACCCTCAATCAGTACCTGCTGCTTCCAAAATTCAAAATGTTAACTCTTCAAAACCTTTAACCTATGATAGCTCCTCAGGCCTTAGTGGTCACTGTGGATCTAAAGGATACCTACTTGCACATTCCTATAGAGGAATCACAAAGAAGCTTTCTACACTTCAGAGCAGGTACCAGTCACTTTCAATTTTCTGCACTGCTCTTTGGCTTGTCAGCTGTTCCCAGGGTCTTTACAAAGTGCTTAGCCCCTATAATCGTCTTTTGCAGGAAAAGAGGGGTCCAAATCTATCCCTTCCTGGATGATTATGTAATACAAGCCATGACTCTGGCCAAACTCCACAAAGGTTTAGTGTTTATCTAGAACCTCTTCACCTCCCTGGGTTTTACCATAAATCTCAGCAAATCCAACACAAATCCATCCACTGGGATTATTTTCCAGGGGGCTCTTCTGGACTCATCCCCTCAAAATGAATTCTTTCTACCAGACAAGGTATCCTTCCTGACTCACTACTTCCAAAAGATCATGCAGAAACAGTGCCTATCAGCCATGGAATTCCTCAGAGCCCTGGGCTACATGGCATCTTGCAACCTCATGGTTCCTCTGGCCAGGCTACACATGAAGATACAGTGGTACCTCAAAAGTGTGTGGTGCCAGCAAACACCATCACCTCCGACCAAAATACAGCTGATTCCTTGTCTCAAGGAGGAATTTGCATGGTGGGTACAGGTTTGTATTCAGAACCAGGGCCTTCCTTTCAGATTCACTCCTCAGGAGTAAACACTCACCATAGATGCTTCAGAGACAGCCTGTGGGGCTCATTTCAAACAGTTCCAATCCCAAGGGAAGTGGGAAATTCAGTTCAGAAACAAACACAAACTGGGACGAGCTGATGGCAGTGTAAAAAGGCCTGGTAGCTTTCAAAGAAGAGCAGGGGTCCTGCTAGTGAAAGCAGACATCACAGTCATGTAGTACATAAGCAGGGGGCCACCCATTCCTACCCTCTATGTTGCCTTGCCATGCAGGTTTGGTAGATTGCTCACTCTGGGGTTATATCTCCTGGTACAATAACTTCCAGGTGCTCAAAATACACTAGCAGATCACCTCAGCAGAAAACTGATGGACCCCCACAAATGGAAACTGCATCGGGAAACATTTCTCAGCATAGTCAGGAAATAGGGAGTTCCCCAGGTAAACTTCTTTGCCACCTAAGAAAATGCTCAAATGAAAAGATTCTGCTCCAGGAGCAAACTACTCTCAGCCTCAAAGACAGATCCTTTCTCTTTCCTTTGGACTCACCTCTTCATTTATGCATTCCCACCCTTACCTCTACTTCCTTGGGTGCTTCTAAAAATAAGGGAAAAGGGGCCCAGGGCAATACTGATAGCCCCAGACTGGCCCAAACAGCATTGGTATCCCTGACTACTCAAGCTAACCAATGAGAACCCATGGCAGTTACCTCAGAGGTGGACCTCCTGACTTAGGACAATGGAAGGATTGTTCACTCTAGCCTGAAATCACTCAAATTCTCAGCCTGGATAATCCCACACCATCTAGGACTGAGCCCACCCTAAGCAAGCAGGCTCAAGACATCCTTGAAGAGGCCAGAAGGCCAAGTACTAGGAAATCTAATTCAGCTAAATGGAAAAGATTTTCCATCTCGTCAATAGGACCACAATTCTGCTTTAGCAAATATCTCCATCATCCTATATTATCTGGCTAGTCTGGTAAACAAGGGCCTATCCTATTCTTCCATCAAAATTCATGCCTCTGTCATTTTAGCCGACATCCCTGTCTTTGTTCCTGTCTTTTCACACCCCCTGCTACAACATTTCCTTAGTGGGGTGATCCATATCAGACCTCCCATGGGGGGGGGGGGGTCTATATTATATTCTTGAAGGTACAGAATATTGACTACCCTATCATTGACACATATATGTCAAACGTCCACTTGAGCGAATGGCGACATCAATTTCTTTCCAAAAGAAAGAAATCTGTAGGCCAACTATGCACAGCACAATATAACAAATACTATCAAGTGGGGGGATTCGCCCCCCATACCCCCCAATGTGGGGGGCTGTGCCTCCCATACCATCCCTAACTAAATATACTAACTCCAAGATCACACTAAAGTGGAGTAAAGGACAGATTTAAAACAATGGCCAACCGTTCTCTTTCCCTTGAAAAGAAATTGATGATGTGGCCATTCGCTCAAGTGCACATTCAACACGTGTGGATGATAGGGTACTTGAGATTCTGTACCTTCAACTACATAATATAGATCCTCCATGGGACCTCAATTTTGTTCTGGAAAACTGACTCTGCCTCCTTTTGAACCAGCAGCATCTGCTAAGTTAAAGTTTCTAACTTGGAAAACTGTTATTTTGCTGTCTGTCACCTCTCCTAGGAGAGTCTCTGAGCTGCAGGCTGTCATGGCTGTGTAACCATTCCTCTTCTTTCATCTAGATAGACTCTGTCTCAGGACTAGCCCTTCCTTTATGCCCAAGGTGGTCACTGAGACATCCTTGAATCAAGCCATCGTCCTGTCCACTTGTTTTCACCAATTCTTAGAACCAAAGGGGAAAAAATCCTACAATCCTTGGCTGTGCATAGACAGCTCTATTACTATCTTGACAGAATGAAAACCGTGAGGAATTAAGACCAACTTTTCATGACCTTTGTACCAGTTGTGAAGGAAAACCAGTTTCCAAACAGATTATTTCAAAATGTATTTCATTTTGTTACAACCATCATGGCAAGAAGCCACTTGCGGCTGTCAGGACTCGCTCTGCTAGAGCTACTGCTACCTCTACTGTCTTTCTAAAAGGAGTCCCTACCAAGGACATCCTGGGAGCTGCTACCTGGTCATCTGTGCATACCTTCACCAAACACTACCACTTATCAGCCTTTATCTGGTACAGGGTAGGATTTGCCACTGACATTTTCCAGGGCATTCCCTCCTCTCTCTATTCTCCCTTCCACTCTCCTTTCAGCTTTGGGAATCGGGAATCATCCCACAAGTCAGGACTTCAAGAGCAAAACACGAACATAGTACAGTTGTGTAAACTTCCCATAAATGTAGATGTCCGACTGTATTCATTGTTGAAGTCTTCTTTCCCTCCATCCTTTTCCTTTAGCCTACAGGGTAGTCTGGTTCAAACTTCTTCTCAAGCCAAGTGGATCCCCTGTTTTCTTTTTTCCCCCTTCCCTTACTTAGGTTCTCTGTCTTAGGTATTTTGCTTTAGGACCCATCTTGGGGGGCTCCTGCTTTCAAGGGGGCAAGAAAAAACTGATATCATGATATCAGCTGGCTCTTCCCACAGGTCTTTTTTCTAGGAAGTTTTTGAATGCATCCCTAAGAAGAAAGTCTTCCTTGGAATGGATTAGAATTGTGCAAAAAATGTTCATAGATTCATACTAGGCTAACTGCCCTTGCAAGCCATTTGTAAGCCTAGCCAATTATCCCTTGTGAGACTCAAACCCTGCACCTTGTGTTTGTAAGGCAAACACTTAAACCTTAAACCATTAGGCCACTCTCCCAACCCCTGATATTTTCCAGCCAGACATTTTCTTCTGCATAGCAATATTTCAGAATTCTGGGTTTTATGACCTCTGTGTTTATCATGATCTTCTGGACATGACTTTACATGAGTTAGTTCCAATGGTACTTGTAGTCAGTATGACCTCAGCATCAGCACCCTTTATCCTTTCAGATTGCAGCGCTGGGATTTGTAATAAGGGAGTTACAATAGTCGACAGACCAAGTGTTTCTTGATCGAGATCTCTCCTTTTCCCTTCCACCTCCTTGTCAGTCTGTCATAATTGATGCTTCAAACTTTGTTTGAGGGACTATCTATCAGGCTGACAGTGTAAAGTCTGTGGAACAAGAAGGATAGACAAAAGTGCATATACTGTAAATAGATTTTGGCAGCTATCCATTATCTTTGTGACTTAAGTCATCTCTGGTCCCTTTGACCTATGTAAGTTAGCACATCTTATGTTTTCAGATTTGTTGTGATTACCTGGGAGGTAGCATCTCAGCTCATTTGACTCTTTAGGCTTCATTCATTCTGTCAGAGTAAGACATTATAGCAGACAAACTGATCAGAACCAGGACAGACTTTCACCAATGGAAGCTACTGTTGGAGGTCTTCCAAAAATGGATCCAACCGTAGCAATATCTCATATAGACCAGTTTGCCTCCTTTCAAAACAGACGATTAAATAGATTCTACTACAGGATTCTGTGCAACAGGCCTGGTTTTGATTTGAAGGACTGGAATGCAGACATTTTCTGATTCCCATGTACAAGGTTGTTAATGTATGCCTTTCAAACCTTTCACTGACACCAGTTCCCCTAAAGATAGTGGTGATAATTCTCTTCTGGCCCAAGAATTTGTGAATCTCCCTTAATTTGATATGGGCCAAGGACAATAAACAGAGACTTCCCACTTTGTGGATTTATTCACACAAGGTAGGAGTGTTTTGACACACCCCATCTAGTACATATTTCAATTGGCTGCCTGGACTATAGGTTTTGAGATCTGTTAAGAATTTTTTTGAGGATATGAAGGAGGTGCTAATGGTGGTAAAATACCTGCTACTAGAAAATCAGATATGGGTAGGTGGAGAACATTTTCTAGTTGGTCCACACAAAGAGAGTGAAACCAGGAGCCAGCAGCAACAAATATCAATTATCAAGATAAAGTCTCTGAACTGACAGATGAAAGCGCTTGTATTTACTGTGTTGCAATAAAGAAGTGTGGACTCTAACATCAAAGATTTGCTTTGTTTTAAAGTAACTGTACACCTATTTCATTTATTTGTTCCTGCTGGCTCCTGGTTTCAGTCTCTTTATGTGGACTAGGTTTGTTTTACTTGTGGTGCGGTTTTTGGTCATTTTCTAGTTGGTGCCATACTAAGAACCAGGAACTTTTAAGGCCTGGATGCTTCTCATTCTAAATTCTGTGTGTGTGTTTTAGATGTCTGGTTTATGTCTTAAGCTTCTATCAAATTCCATCTTTTGTCCATTTCTGCTTCTCTGTCCTCAGAGTCCTCCTTTCCTACCTGTTCTCAACTCAAGCAGTTTTTGAAAGAGTTTTTTTTATTTTTCTGTCTGCCTAGAAAACATGTTTCGACCTCAGGATCTTAACTTTGTGTCTAAAAAACTGACACCTATTCTCTTTGGACCAGCTCATCACCCTATTTTTAAGTTTTTAACTGAAAATTTGTTTCTCTTTGCTCTAATCTGTACAAGAAGAGTTATGCAAAGTAACCCTACAGCATTTTCTCACAGGCGCAGGGTTTCTTAAGAATAAATCCAGATGTATGTCTCTTTGGTTTCAGTGTTTACTTTTAACCAGTCTATTATTCTCCCTGTATTCTTTCTAGAACCTTACAACATGGGAGATGATATTTTACTTACTCTAGATGTCTATAAATGGCTCAGATAGAACTTGGACATCATAAAATCCTTCTGGAAGGCCAATCATTTCTCATTTCTTGTGAAGTTAAATAAAAGACAAGCAGTGTCAAAGCAGCCAATTTGTAATTTTTGTACTATGCAAATTATTCAGCTATTTTCACTGGGTCTATGACAATGGATCAAATGCACTAAATATCGAACGGCCGGAAAATCGAAAATGCAGGTGATAGAAACCCGCCCACACCCCCTGCTAAATATATATATATATATATATATATATATATATATATATATATATATATATATATATATATAAACTCCGAGTTTGCACTACAGTGAGGAAAGGGCAAATTTCCCAGTTTTCACTGTACCGTGATCTCATAAAAAGGGTTTCTATCATCAGCATTTTCAGTTTTCCGGCTGTTTGATATTTTGTGTATTCGATCCATTGTCATAGACCCATTTTCACTATAAAAGGTCACTTATAAGCAGGGTTAGGGCCTACTTTGCTATGGCCTTGGCTTCTTCTTTGGCTTGTTGGGAAGGTGTGGACTCTAGACATTTTATAAGGGCAGCAACTTTGTCCTCTGTTATTACTTTTAAAAAAGTAGTATAATCTGGATTCCCTTACCAAGTCAAGACAAATTTCTTTTTGAGGACCATTATCCAGGGGATTCTGGATTCATAAAAATCTTCATTCTCCCTATTTATAGGCTATGTTACTTTACCCCAAATAGCTTACATTACATGTTAAACATAGTACAGTTGTCTAAGCAGAACTTACAATAACTGTTGTGTAGCCACATGCTTCCACCATCCCCTTTCTGTTGCCTTATCTATTTTTGCCAGGTTGTGAATGTATATATACTCTATGTATATATGTTTGAGGCATGTTTATAAGTGTTATTATTTTTCTCTGCATTTGCCTTTCAGGGGTCAAATCTTCCTTATTGAGGCAAGAAAGCACTGAAGTTTTTTGAGCTCTACCTACCTTTTCTATGGAGCTCTGCTCAAGATCCTGACAGACTGTATGGAAGGCAGCCTTAAGCTTTGAAGACCTGGCTGGTTTGTCATATCCTTGCATGATATAACCCATATCTTAAGCTACTGTAACAGAGATGCATTGCTGAACATAATACAGCCATGTAAGCAGAACCCATTAAACAGTAGCTATACTAACTGGTCATTGTTTGAGTATCTGCATACTCAAACCATTCCCCATCCAATACGTTATCTGGTTTTGCCAGGGTGTGGACATATTCCTTGCAAATATGTTTGTATGCTTTATTATTTTTTCATGAATTTACCTTTAAGGACTGAAGCCTCCCTTCTTGAAGCCAGAAAGCTCTGAAGCTTTTTGGCACTCCTAACTGTGTTTGTATGGGGATCTGTTGAGCTCCTGACAGTTAGACTGCACGGAAGGCAGCTTTAAGCCTTAAAAAGTTGGCCAGATGGTCATATCCTTGTAGGATATACTCAAAACAGCTTAAGGCTACTGCAACATCAATCAATTAGAGCATCTGTTGTTAACATAAGTTCCACTTACACATCAGTACTTTCCATTATAGTGAGTGATATTAAACTGCATGGATATTAAGACTGCAGATGGACTGGTCTGTGCACTACTAGCATTACACGAGGTTGTGCTACTAATACAAGCAGCTTAGCATGTCTGATAACCATTTGTATTATGCTGCATTAAAATGAGTGATACAACTAGTGCCTGTCTAACTGGCCTGCCATGATCGTTTGTACTGCTATCGCCTGCTCTGGCACAAATCTGTACCTCTGCACACTAATCTCTTAAAACATGAAGCAGATATAGAAAATAAATGCATGGATATTACAGTCACTATAGAAAGAAGAGGCGGTTTGTCATGATGTAAGTTGATAACTGACATTTCCATTAAAAGAACAATTCTTTTCAAATGTTACATACAAATATATATATATATATATATATATATATATATATATATATAAATGTTTTTTTATTTCAAAAAAGTCTGTCTCATAGCTCCTAAGGATAACTGTCCATTTTTCAGACTGCTTTATATTTAAATTAAATACACCTGAATTCAGATGGAATCATTATACCATAGACAATGTACATAATAACCAAAATGAGTCATCTGTGAAACTATCATCCATAAATAAAATAAAATAAGATAAGAGGCAGAAATCCAATGCAAGAATAAATGAAATAAATCTGTTTTTACATACTGGATATATTAATGGTCCTCATGTAAGACAGTGCTTCTGTCTCTGATATTTTCAATATTTAAAGACATAAAACAGAATGATAAACTGGCTGTTTTTTTTTTTGTTCATTTTGCTGCCGTGTCTAATTTTAGAAAAACTGTTTAGATGGATTACTTCAGCTAGAAAAAGAGTGATGACATCTAACTGAATTAGGCAGATCAATGTTACTGATAAAGTTATTAACAGTAATTCTTCATCCTACCAGGTTCAGCAGAGGAAATTGCACAGCATCATTGAATGGAAAATTATGACCATGAGTGCAGTTTGCTGAAGACAGAGCCTTACAAATGCAAGACAAAAAGTCAAGGTACGTTTTTGCTTTTTAGCAAATATTCTACTTTTTAAGCAGTTCTGGGTTTTCACTTGACAGCTGTTTCCTGGTGGTAGCATGCTTCTCCAGAACTCCTCTTCCACTCCCCCAGTATCTGGACTTTTGTTTAAACAATTCATATCTGCGCTGGCAATGACATGGCGCCAGAAGTGAAGAGCTGGCCTGAAAGTAAACACTGCTGTTTGCCTGAGCTGTGTGAGGGTCCTACCTGCCTAGCATGTCATTTCATTAACTAGACAAGTATAAAATATATCCAAACGGTATATCACTGCCCTAGTGCCTTGGATACATCTTCCTCAAACTCTCTCTCTCTCTCTCTCTCTCTCTCTCTCTGAGTATCAGCTTCCACCAGGGCTATAGAAAAAAGCCCACTTTCACCAGCACGTTGTCCTCTATCCCCCTGCTAGGAAAGGTGAGCAGGCAGACCCTTTGTCTTTCCTTCCTCCCCCATCAGCTTCCACCAGATGCCCAAGCAACTAAATGAACTTTGGTCGCCTTTATCAAAGTCAGGGTTTATCCATCAATACAAATAGAGCTAACAATACTCAATTAATTTCCTTACTCAGAGATTGCTAAACAGATGCTATTAAAAATCAGGATTAGAAATATACATGGATGAAGGTAGATAGCAAGTGCATCTTTGGAAGACCTTTAGAAAACAAAAAAATGTATGTATAATACTTGTACTGACACATTTGTCTGTCTGTTTCTTTAGCAGTAATGTTTATCAGCAGACTTGAACATACTCACATTAGCCTCATTCAATTAATAAATGTTTCATATGGATATTGCCTGCATCATTTATTAAGTTTTGAATAGGTTTACATTTCATTTATTTAGTTTGAAGCACCATTCACAGATAAAGTACAAATGAGATTGCCTGTGTTCACCAGTAGTTAATACATTTTAGAGCAATGCCAAATAAATGCGCAAGTTACTTAAGAATGAATCAAGTCACCTTAACTTAAAAATGAACAATCCAAGACAATCCTGGATGTCCATGGTGGTTCGTTCGTGACCTATTCACTGCATTAACTTAAAAATGAAGGCATGGTAACAATTTTCATGAAACAAAAATGTTCTATCGAGAAGAGCTCTTGCAGCAGGAATAGGTAAGGTTTATGTCAGAAGGCATTTCTTTGAATTTAAACATGTTATTTTCTTTCTTGTTATATAGTCTCAGTGGAACCTGTATGCTTTCTACTGGGGTTGTGAGTTAGCAAAATGGTTTAGGTGTTTATCAGGAAGACACAAGGTACAAGGTTTGATTCTCACCATTAAGGGAAATTTGTCTGGGCTTAAAATGGCCCACAGGGGCAGTTAGCCTAGTACTTACCTATGAACCTATACATACAGTATCAGTTCCATTAATTCACTCTAGCTCATTCATGCACTTACAATTTGCTCTTCAAATTTACAAGGTCCTCGCCATCACACTAATGTTTTTCACATATCTTTTATTCACCTCCCAGTGACTTTTTCCTTAGCTTATGAATGTAGTATGCCACAGAAACCCACAGAGCACAGGTATGTCTGCTCTCTCTCACACCACCCTGACAGACTTCCTCCTGTACACTATTCTAGGTACTCCTACAGACCTGTCTGTCAGCTGTCAGTAAATCATCCCTGAACTGTGATTCTTCTCAAACTTCCCTGTGACAATGAGAAGCAGAAATGAACCACTCAGTCCTCCTTTTCCAGGTCAGCTGTCTGGCTGTCAAAATGAATCCTGATCTCTGGTCACCAGGGGTCCCCACTGTATTTTCGAGATCTGGTGCAAGTCCCAAACTTTGAAGTACAATCAGGGGGATATATACTGAATTTAAAACTGCTGTATTTCCAGGAATTTCCCCTTCTCTGAGGGATAATAATCTCAGAGTTAGTATATATAAGTGGGAAGTGGAGCCCCTCTCACATTGGGAGGTGCATGATGCTTGTTCCATGCAAAAAAAAAATATTTTAATTGGTAATAGTGAGTTTTGCACTTCACTGCTTTATCTGCGAGATTAAGCTCAATTATTCAGAGTTTCAGAACATGACTACTGTGTCTTCAACTTGCAATAAGTTGCAATCACCAGCCTTGTTTATGTGCCAATCGACTGGTTTGACATTTTCATTTAACTTGACTCAGTTCAAGCTATTCATTAACAGATGCAGACATTCCTTGAAATATTCTGTAACACAGACTACTATTAATTTTTTCATCTTTTTTTCCATCTGGCATTGTGCTTCATCAACTTTCTGACATTCTAAACAGCATTGAAAGTCAAAAACAGAAGTGAAAACTGAGGTTAGAAAATATACTCTGTGCTCACATTGTACTCACTTTCTCAAAATTCAACTCCATTTTCCATGTATAGCAGGAGGTGAGGACATCATATCCTCCCCAGGTCCAATGTCACTATCTGCAGAAGTCCATCCAAAACACTAGCTCCATCCCTTCTTGGCAGATCCTGAAGATGTCACGTGTTCCACTAGCACCATCCTGAAACAGGAAGATGTGCCTCTGGGTCCCCAACTCCATCCTTAGTACTGTCTCTCTTTCTTGCTTACATGGATGTGTTACCATTATATTTTTGTACTCACCAAACATCAGTTACCATTTCTTCCCCATTGATAATTTCCCTCTTTTCTATCCTTGGTGTGTTGTACTTGTTGACGTTTTTTGTTGGTATGAAGAGGTTTTTGTTTATCAAGCTGTTTGGGATTCTTCTTTATTGCTCCCCTCTTGTATCAGAAAGCACAAGAACTTTACACTGCTACCTGTAGTTGCTAGTTATGAATATTCAACAGAGTGCATTACATTTGGCCTAATAGCAGCTTCTACCTCCATATACACGTCACTGAGCATCAAATAATTTAAAAAGGTTCAATCATAAAAAACAGAATGTCATAGAAACAATGCAATTGCAAAAGGATGGTAAGACACAAAGCAAAATAAATGATGTTATGTTGTCCTATCTTGCCTTCCTTCTTACTGCTTGGGTTCAGAACCGATCCTCGGTTCCAACTCGGCCGCATTATTAAAGCTCAAGATCATCCACTGGCTCATGGCTGTATCCCTATCCCATCATGCTCTAGTGCAACTCCCCTGATCCCGTTTGCCACTAAACAGATCACAGGCTTCCATTTTGGTTCTAGCTAAGTGAACCACTTTATTACCTTTTATTGCCTCTTAAAATTGTTCCTTATTATAAATGTTTCTTGTACTAGTTAATTATTGTAGTTATTGTAGTTAGTAGGTTAATTTGTTGCTTATGGCCATCGTTCCATTAGGCCTTGTTTTATCCCCTATCCTGATTAACTGCCTTTAGACTAAATTTTTGACCCATCTGAATTAGAGGGCTAACTCTGCCCACTTCAGTTAGAGGGCAGTTGTTTTATGAGTGTATACTGTTTTACTACTGTTTTTCTATTCTTTAGATAAGGGGTGTCAGCCCATTTAAGTTAGAGGGCTATCACAGCCCATTTTAGTTAGAGGGCAACTTAACATTTTTCAATCTCTCTTACTCTAGTAAAAAGTTTGTTTCATATACTTCAGAAATTGATAGTTATTGTTGTAGCTGTGGTTTTTTTGCTCATGTGTGTGTGTGTGTGTATGTGTGTGTGTGTGTATGTGTGTGTGTGTGTGTGTGTGTGTGTGTGTGTGTGTGTGTGTGTGTGTGTGTGTGTGTGTGTGTGTGTGTGTGCGATTTGTGTATTAACATGTCAAAAGAACACAAGGAGACTAAACCTTCGGGTTTTAAAAAGTGCAGTAAGTACACTCAAATGATGTCCATTACAGACTCTCATACTATTTGTGTTTATTGCTTGGGAGCAGTTCCTCTACATAAATCATGCTCAATATGCCACTCCTTTAGCTCCAGAAGGCTATTAAAGTGTAGGAATAAGTTGAATGTTAGAGGTCTGTTAAAGTCCCCCTTCCAGGAAGCTTTGGAAGAAGGCCCAAGCACATCAGGATCTCAAAAATCTCCTTCAGCTAAATCAGACAAGTCAAAAAGATCTTCTCCCTCTTCAGGACAATTGGAATGTGCCAAAAAAGTAAGCAAAACTTTAAATCCATATCCAACCACTTTAGAACCGACAAAGTCTCTTTCATTGGCACCACTGGTATCGGTGCCTATGGAATTTGAAATCAGGACTCGGTCCCCAGAATTGGAACCGGCTAGTCCTGCTCTGAGATCACCAATATTACAGTCAGTCAGATCTCTCACCCTCTCCTCTAGGTCCTCCAGGAGTCTTTCGGACGCTGATGTGGGTAGGTTGGTATATAGGCTTCTGAAGGCACCGGCGCTGGCCAAACTTCTTTTGGCTCCAACCCACAGGGATTCGGAGCCAGCCAAGACTACCCCATCGACATCGATTCCCCCCTCTTAACTAACCTGGGGCCTTGGAGCTGGGATGCTTGGAGCCAACTGTTGTGGAACCATCGGTGTCGAGAACCATCCCAGTTTCTTTGGCACTGACTACTGCTCCGACTTCCTTGGTTCCGTCCAAGGAGTCTAGGAGCTGATGCTCTTCGGTCGGGTCCAAGGAGGGGAGTTGGATCAGGCAGTTGTCAGATCCGAACTTACCTCTCGGGGCTTTACAATGGGTGAGCTTGGTTCCTACATCAGCTTTGGAGCCAACCCCTTTGGTACCAGTGATTTCTTCTGGCTCTTCAGAGCTGGAGGGATCATCAGATCATGGGAAGAGGGCTTTTGAGCTGATGAGGAGAGTGCTGTCTCCCCAGGCAGCTGCACTTAGAAGATCCAACATTCCTCCCCCTAAAACACCTGCATCTGTCTCTGCACCACACCATCCGCAGACCAGCGGAGGTCCTACGCCTCAGGGTACCTCATCGGGTGAACCTCTCTCCTCCAAAACCTCTCCAGAATGTGCTTCTGAAGAGGTCTCGCATAAGAGACTCTGCAAGAGGAAGCACTTGGACTCCCCAGAGAAATCAGTCAACTTGGACACAGACCTCGATGAGTCAGAAGGGTTCCCACTGTTGCCCTCTGAAGATGTCTCCTTCACAGACATCCTAGAAATCTGTAAACAGAGAGGTGGCTGGAAGCCCATCAACCCTTCTGATGAGAAGTCTATTTACCTGAAGGCCTTTGGGTCTCACTCTTCAGCCACTTGGGTGTCTCCACCTTTCAACAAGCTCATGGAACTAGTTAGTCAAAAGGCATGGGAGTCTCCAGACACAATGGAATCTGCCCCTAGGAGGCCAAATAAGTTTATTACAAACCATTCAGATAAGGATTTTTTGACTAAAGCAGCCACCAAGAAGGAGCTTTCTGAAACATCCTCATCTGTCCATTCCAGAACAAAGACTCTTGTACGATGGATAGATATGGGAAGCCCATGTTTTCCTTAGTGATGTTTATACTCAGATCACTGAACTACCTGACACATTTTACAAGGCTATAAAGGTATCTCCTGAAGGAGTTAGGAGATGCTCTTCAAGGTACAGTAGCTGCAGGGGTCTCTGATACGGTATCATGCCACTTCTCCACCTTAAACTCTGTGGTCAATTCCTCCATGAGACTCATTTCATATGCATCAGATGGAGTGAGTAGAGCAGCGAGTTTAGGAATTTCCCTAAGGAGACATTCCTGGATGCACTTATGTGACTTTGTGGAACCCTTCAAGTCTGCTTTTGTTAATGCCCCATTCGATGGCTCATCCTTGCTTGGGCCAAAAGTTAGAGAGACACTAACCAGGTGTGAACAAGAAGGAAAAACTCTCTCTGCTGTAGGACTCCATTTTTCTGTACCTTCAAGACCTTATCCTAAAGGCCAGAAACGGAGAAAGATGTGGTTCCAGAAATCCCAGAGAGGTTTTCAAGACACACGTGGTGACTCTTCCCCAGGGGCAGAGGGAGGAAGTACTAATGGAAGACGCCATCCACATGGCAGAGGAGGTCCACAAAATCAGGGTGACAGGGATTTTTTCTGTGGCATGCCCTTTCAGCACTCCTGAAAGGAGGCCCATTTGTCCAGCTCTGGAGGCAGTCGGGGGATGCTTATCTTTGTACCCAGAAGCCTGGCTAGAAATAACAAGAGACAAGTGGGTACAAAGAATCATATCCATAGGCTACTCTATTACCTTTTTCTCTTCCCATCCCAAACATAAAGAAAACCCTGGACATTCCACCCAGTCAAAGGGATCAAACAACCCAAGAAATTCAAAAGTTGCTAGAAAAAAAAAAAAGAGTCATCCAAAAGGTCCCCACAAGCGAAATAGGATCTGGAATCTACTCTACATTCTTTTTAGTGCCAAAAAGAACAGGTGACTGGAGACCAATTTTGGATCTCAGCAAATTAAACGAATCAGTGAAAAAGACCTAGTTTCGGATGATAACACTGGAGCCGATCCTTCCCTTTTTTGGGAAAAGATAATTGGATGTGCTCCAAAGACCTCCAGGATGCATGCTACCACATAAAGATGGACAGAGCATCCAGAAGTCATTTGAGCTTCTGGCTGGAAGCCAGTCATTACTAGTTCAGAGCTCTGCCCTTTGGTCTCACTACAATCCCCTGAGCATTCACCAAATATATTGCAGTAGTCATGGCTCACCTGAGACATCTAGGATTCCGATTGTTTCCATATCTAGATGACTGGCTTCTACCTGCCACCACCAAGCATTTACTACTGGAAGTGAGAGACACCATTTTATCTGTTTGCTCTTACCTAGGAATCACAAACTATGAAAAATGTGCACCGTACCATATTTTTAGGAGCAGACCTAGACACTGTAAACATGATGGCAAAACTACCTGCAGAAAGAGTTTCAGTTCTGAGTAAACAAGTCTTCAATCTTCTCTCCAAGACAAAAGTTCATGCGAGAACAGTTCTAAAGGTCTTGGGAGCCATGGCAGCTGCTATAAGTTTAGTTCCACTAACACGCATGCACATGAGAATTCTACAATGGCTGCTTTCCACCCAGTGGTCTTTGCAGGAACTACCCATGTCTCACCAAATTCTGGAGTACTGCAAGAAAGACCTTCACTGGTGGCTTCGCTCCACCCATATGACATCAGGTCAAACCTTTCTTCCACCATAGCTGGGGGCGACAGTGACCACGGATGCCTCCCAGATAGAGTGGGGGTGGGCATTATCTGGGCAGGACAGTTCAAGGTTCTTGGTAGGATCATGAGGCCCATTTGCATATCAATGTCCTAGAGATGAGAGCGGTGCTTTTGATGTCGCAGGCACTCCAACACTCTCTCCCACTGGGAACAATTGCAATACAGACAGACAACATGTCAGTTGTTTTGTACATAAACAAACAAGGAGGAATCAGGTCTTATTCCCCTTTGTTGAGAGACCCTCAGAGTATGGCAATGGGTGATTTCCTCCCATTGCTTTCTCATAGCAATGCACATCCCAGGGAAATCCAGTGTGATAGCAGACAAACTCAGCAGAGCGATTCTCATGCCTCACGAGTGGTCCCTAAAGCAAGAAGTAGCAGAGAGGATTTTCCGCAAATGGGGCCGGCCTTGCTGTGACCTTTTTGCACATCAATGAATGCCAACTGCAACAGCTATTTTGCCCTGATCCCCCCTCCAGGGGGGTCACCAAGGGATGCACTTGTACATGACTGGCCCTTGGGACTCCTTTATGCTTTCCATCCCTTCCTTTTGATTCCCAAGGTTCTCCAGAAAGCCAGCTCATTGGGAAACAAGCTGATTCACATTGCACCATACTGGCCTTGTCAGATTTGGTTCCCTTGCTTTGGCCTCATCTTCAGGAGGAGCCATGGGATCTGGACACAGTTCCAGACCTTCTGATACATACGGAACACTCCATCCTTCTCTTCAAACCTTCAAACTGACAGCTTGGCTGCTCCAATTCCAAATATAGCCAGGCTTCCTAATCTCCCTCATTCAGTCAAACATATCTTAATATCGTCTCATAAGGTCTCGACCAGAAGATTATATATCAGCAAATTGAAAAGATTTTCTTCCTGGGCAATGACAAAACATATTGATCCCTTTTCTGCTATTCTTGAATTTCTGAACAAACTATTTAATTAAGGCATGGCTGCAGCTACCATTCGTCTTCAGCTAGCAGCTGTATCTAATTTCCATATGAGCAATCTCGCCCCTAACTTGATGTCCCACAAACTTTGTAAAGTCTTTCTGAAGGGAACTGTTTTGTTAAGGCCACCCATAAAATCTCCTCTCCCTCCATGGGACCTACATTTTGTTCTGTCCTATTTGATCCTTTCCCCTTTTGAACATGCCTCGTCGTGTGATCTAAAATTTTTAAGCTGGAAAACAGTTTTATTGATTGCTATCACTTCTGCTAGAAGAGTTTCAGAATTACAAGCATTGTGCATCAAACCTCCATATATGATCTTTCATGAAGACAGAGTCTCCATCAGACCAAATCCATCATTTCTACCAAAAGTATGCTCAGAGTCAAACTTAAATCAGTCCATTGAGTTACCAGTTTTTTTCCCAAACCATGGCAACAAGGCAGAAATATATGCTTCACCAACTGGATGTATATACACAATTACGTTTTTACTTACACAGGACAAAAGACTTCAGGAAATCTGATCAGTTATTTGTGTCATTTTCAAAAGCAAAAATTGGTGTCCCCATTTCTAAGGTCACACTCTTGAAATGGCTCTCAGACTGTGTAACTCTTCCCAACTCTCCCCAAAGGCCATTCTACAAGAGCCATGGCAACCTCTTCTGCTTTTCAAGCTAGACTGCCACTTAATAGCATTTGTGCTGTGGTGACTTGGACAACGCCTCATAACTTTATCACTCATTACAAAGTCGATTTGGCCTCCAGGGACAGGGCCTCCTTTGGTTCCACTGCCCTGAAGAATATACTCCTGTGAGCCACCCAGGAAATATGGTGCTAGGGATGCTGTCCCAACCAGTAAGAAGAAAGGTGAGACAGGACAACATAACATAAAGAAGTTATGTACTCACCATAACATTCCATGTTTGTTGTCCATCTCGCCTTCATTCTTACATCCCACCCTCCTTCTCCCTATCGATGGCTCCTGGAGAACAAAGAGGTTCTTCCTTGGCAACAGTGTCTCTGACCTTCTTCATTGTCTTCATATGATGATTTAATAATACCTTAGGTACCTATAGTTATCAGCAAACAAGATCTGGGGAGTTGCACTAGAGCATGATGGGATAGGGATACAGCCATGAGCCAGTGGAAGACCTCGAGCTTTAGTAATGTGGCCGAGTCGGAACAGAGGATCAGTTCCAAACCCAACCAGTAAGAATAAAGGTGAGATGGACAACAAACATGGAACATTATGGTGAGTATATAACTTCTTTTATCAGAATTAATGAAGGGGATTTGACTTGTTAAGGTACAAAATATCTTTTACATGAGGCAGTTCAGCAGACAATAATAATCTCCTTTATTATAAAGAAAAGCATGTCTGTGGGACTTACAAAAATCCACATTCTTTTATGCTTTTCCTTCATTAGTAGCAATATTACTATAGGGTCTATATTGCTAGACCAAAAGATCAGAAATGTGAATGTATGTACATCGACACATTAAGGTCAATGTACATTTAGAGCGAAACACCTAAAGGGCGAAAACCGGAACGCCAAACGTGTTTCTCAGCCAGCAGCACGATGGTGGGGATAAGGAAATATATCTTTTTCCCCACTGTAGTGCAGTCTCGGAGTTGGTATATTTAAGTAGGGGGGTGTGGGGAGCAAAGCCCCCCCACATGGGGGTGCAGGGGGACTTCCCCCCCCTGCAAAAGCTAATTAATTTAATATTTTAGTTTAAATTTTACTTACCTGTGTGGTGCATTCTGATGATGAAACACGTTCCGCGTTCCAGGTTTTCGCCCTTCAGGTGTTTCCCTCTGTATGTACATCGACCTTTATGTGTCAATGTACATACATTCACTATTTGGTCCTTTCGGGGTTTTAATATAGACCCATTACTATAACAATTACAAGACAGCAATGACCAACTAGAAATGAGCACTACAGCATTAATTCTGCTACGATTGCATGATTAGTTGTTTACCTTATTCTTGCAAAACATATTTAATAGAAGATTCGTCACAGAACAAATCTTATAATTTTCTGACCCTATCAGCACTTGCTAACATTAGACAAGAAGCAAGCTAACAGATGTGCACTGAAAGACATTCTGAATATTTCATTCTACTGTGAAAGCACATTAGAAATGAAACGTACGCTGACATTTTTATTTTCCCTTCTCTGTACTTCTCAACATTCTCACACACTCCTCGACACCTGATGTTGGAACTATGCCCTATTTTCCCAAAAATTAGATATAATAATTCCAAGGTAACATCACTTCACAGCTAAGGAAAATATTTGCCTTTTAGCAAAACAAAGGATTCTCCTTTGTCCACATTAGTGCGATCAATGGGAGATTGGCATAATTGTTAAGGTGTTTACCTTACAGATACAAGGCACACGGTTTGATTCTTATGTGGGGTAATTGGCTAGGATTAAAATGGCCCAGGAGGGCAGTTAGCCTAGTACTAATCAATGAATCTATGAAAATCTAAGCAGATGGTATAGTACATTTGAGTATATGGAATTAAGGAGATTGAAGATCACTCTCCACTTATTTTATAAACTATGCTTGTCTTTTTTTATTATTTATATTGAATTCTGGGTCTACCGTTTAATTAATACTGTATTCCAAGTGAAATATTCCACATCAGACATAGTGAAACTTCCATTGTGTTTTGGAGGACTTGTAGACTGGAAGGATCAAATGCATATTTTATTATGTCAAAGGAAAAATAGATTGTGGTGCAGGCAAATGGTTCCACTAAACAATAAAGACCAATGGAATAAAAAATATAGTAGAACCAAACCACAGCCAATATCCAAGATATTGGATGTTGGCTATGGTTTGGTTCTGCTATATTTTTTATTCCATGTTTTATCATGTGCAGAATGTTATTTTGTACAATACAACACAGTTCTATCTAAAGATATTGGCAATCATGGTAATGACAGTTTGTTTTCTAATGTGTGACATAGACTACATAGCATCCATCTTTCAGTATTATAACTCCCATAATCTGGCTTGAAGATTAAAGTATTGCCATGTGTCAACCAATATAACTGCATATGTTGTAACTGTGCTTTAGCTTTTCCTTAAAACAAGACATAGGTTTGAGAGTTCAATTTTTTGATATTCAGCTAATAAAAATATTTCAGTTCAATACTATGCCGTTCTTTATTTGGTCATGCACTTTACGGTGAACAGAAGCTTGCCAAGAAGTTATCAGGAAGCTTCAGAGCCACAAATATCATTTACTTTTTTACAGTACTAGAGGGAAATATCCCAAATTAAACCAGGTTTCTAGAGTCTTTTAACTATGAGGAATCCTTCTTTGTTCCAACTTGCAGTCCCAACAGAGAGGAAGTACAGCTGCCCCCATTAAAGAAAACAAATGAGTTTCATTCTAGATGTAGTTTCCAAAGTAAAAGGTCAGTTAAGAGCAAACTGATAAAAGATTCTCTCCACTCCAGCTAGTGTCAAGGGATCCAAAAGTGAATGGTATATGTTTGCTAAAAGGCTTTTTAGAGCTTTAGCTGCAATCTTCAGTTGTACTTTCCACCCATTCTAACACCTTCTGAGGGAAAGTTAATTTCTGACTCTGAAGAGGAAGGTTTAAGTTATGCACTCCAAATCTCCTGTCAAAATTTTAGAAAAATATTTCTTCTGATTTCCTTGTTGAGCAGATTTCATCTTCTGATGCTACGTACACTGACAGATTTTAAATAGAAAGGAAGAGAGATTTTAGAAACTCAAAAAAGGTATTATTACTTTCTTAATGCTGATTCTTCCAAAGTCTAGGCAACACCAACAGTTCCTGGGGCTTTGAGTGCTGCTTTCAACTCTGCATGCACTTCTACTGATGCACAACCACCTGTGCTCAGGCAGCTTGACAGGCTATACAAGGTGTCTGACTCTCACAAATACATCTGAAGAAATCCTCTGGCAGATCCAGCTGTCACCTCCATTGATAAAGGTGGAGCTTCCACTCAACTGTCCTCCTCCAACCCCATTCCCAGCTAAAGATATCAAGGCATGCAATAGGTATGGCAGGAAGGTCTATACTTCCTCATCAAAGGCCTTCAGAGCTATACATTGAAACACTCGTATGGCAAATACCTCCTCGGTATGTTTTCACTAATGGCAACAAAGAATTTCTAACCTACCTGCTGTCTGCAATCTGCAGCCACAGGATCTGTACTGCATGTATGTATCTGTCTCAGACTGCAGGGTCTGCTTAAGGATATTAAGACCTAGATTCTCAATTCTCCCTTATAAAAGGATGTCCTCTTGCTAGTTCCTCTGCTGAGGTCTAAAAAGAAGTTAATTCAAAAAGTAAAACAACTTTTTTTCTGTCACCAACTCCTAAGTATTAGAGAAATTATCCCTTTAACCCTGCAGTCTTCCTCAGGAACCTTTTAAACCAGGACAGAAAAAAATCTAGAAAACAACAGCTTTCATAACATATTTTTTATTATATTATGTTGGTCATCTGATTTGTAAAGCTTTAAGGAATTTGACAGTTTCCTTGTGGCTAGTTATGATGAAGTCCTGACTTTCGTGAATGAAAGCACTTAACTCGCTGTGCAAAAAAAAAAAAAAAAAAAAAATTCATCAGTCTCAAAGTATTGCATTTATCACCTTTTAATTAATTTCTTAGTTGTTTTTTGAAGTCAGTCTGATGATGCTCTTTAATAGCAATATTTTTCAAAAGCCATTCCTGACAATATGTTCTCCCAAGAGATTTTTTTGAATAATCTTTCTAAGAATCTTCACAACTTCCTGGAGACCTAACTCTATTACTGTGGCAATTAACCTCATTTGTGGATTAGACTCCACCCATACTTATTTGGAATGGCAACTAAGACTCATAACATACAAACATGCAGGACTAAACAGCTCCATCTCCAGTAGTAGCATTTTAAAATTAAGGAAACTAAATCATAGGACCTTTTATTAACATTTCTGTATTCTTCCTTTGTTTAATTAACATCTATTATTTTAGATAAAGACTTATAGTTTACTTTAAGGTGTATATTGTGGTTCTGACTTCATAATTGTTTCACACTTTCCTACATTGTTTTTATTAGTCATTTTTATTCCAATTGCTTTTAATCTTTATTATTAGTCTTGTTAAATAGTATATTGTTTTTAGGGTGGGTGTAGGGGCACAAACCTTTTCTGGTTGCCCTTCCTTCATCTCATAAGGTTAGTTGATCTCCTACTCAATGACCACCCTTAAGCTTATAGTTTTTGGATTACCTGTCTCTTTGATTACCTAGATGCCCCCACTCCCCTTTTCGATATCAGATTCTGGCTTGGTATCCTACCCCCATGTAGTAAACATTAACTCATAACCAGCCCACCAGTTTTAGGTTTCAAGGTCCTTTTGTTTAAATGTTTGCTATTTTAATCTAATAAGCTAGACTCACCCCACTTACACAACAAGTTTTATGACCTTTTTTAAGTTGATCAGACCTCCCTGCATCTGGGCTGACTTTTTAATTTTTATGTTTATTTTTATTGATTTAGATATTTTGCATTTTTATTTCTATGTTTATTCGTTTAGGTAGCATTTATTATAATCTGGTTCACTTTTCTTTTACACATTTAATGACCACGACCCCATACATTTTCCCGGGTACTTTTTCTCCAGTAGTTTTTCTCCTGCAAGTTTGAGACTATTCATTAAATATCACACTAGTCCACTCCTCATTCCCACAAACTTTATGAATATTGGTTTCACTTTAGTTCTCCCCCTTTTTTATTATTAGCAATTGGCCCCAATCTTAAATCGATGATAATTTACCTGATCTCCTACTGACCGTTTTGGTTCAAGCTTAATTCTGATAACCTTTTTCCATTTTTAGCATCATTATGCTCGTCCTTATCTCTCAAGCATCCAAGTCGTTGGAACTCTACTTGTCTGTTCACTTCTTTTTTTTTACTTAAGCATCTTGGACCACAATCAACAGTTTTTAAAAACCCTCCTAAGCAGTAGCACTTGTTACATTTACTGAGGTTTTCGGGCTAGTAGAGCATGGACCACATGCTGACTTACAGACAAAACTTTTATGGCTTTTTGCTAAACCAACAATAAAATTAGAAATGTAAGCAACTTAAACCCACTGAAATGGGGGGGGGGGGGCTTTGCCTTCTCAAAACTAAGCATACCAACTCCAAGATCACACCAAAGTGGAGAAAAGGACAAATGTCACCATGGTGCCCAACTGCTTACTTTCCCAGAGAGAAAGTACGAAGTTCCGCGAGTTCGTGATTTTAAACATTCAACACTGTGGTCTTGCTGTTATGAAAGTTGATGAATTCGTAAGTCGATGTTATGAAGGTGATCCATATATATATGCATATATACAAACATATATATTTATATATATATATATATATATATATATATATATATATTTATATACACACACGTATGTATATATATATATATATATATATATATATATATATA